>NC_064412.1:100000-202500 GCF_023375975.1 Astyanax mexicanus | reverse complement strand
TGAGTCATTTATTGATATTATTTGGTTTGAAACATCATATAAATATGTTTGAAGCATAAATATGAAGAGATTTTTTTCACTTTTTTAGGTGTTTTTCTCTCAATGGGTTTCTTGTAGATTTAGCTTTACTGCACTGGGATGTGATCACTATTTTTAGAAAGAGTAAGCTCCGCCCTTTCTAACCATATATGGATTATGTTTATGTGTCTATGTGAGATTTTGGACGGAAAATCCGTCTGTAGGTTTTTAAGGGTTAAATTAGGAGGAACCACATCTCACTCGGTACAGACGAATCCTCTCAACCCCTGTTTTATTCTGCTCCCATCAGGACGTAGTTACAGGACCTTGGTGTGGAAACGGGAACGCTTTGGGAAAAGCTTTGCAACTTTCCTGCTCTGCTTCTCATCCCTGAGATTTTATTCAGCAAATTAAGTTAGAATTCAGAAATCCTCACAAACAAGCAGAAACATTTACAATCCAGTTCATCATTCATTCTTTATTCCAGGACCCTACGCTGATTTTATCTCCCCTCAAACATACAAGAATATACTATTATTTTAATCGACTCACTATTATACATTTAATTGCATTTTACATTTCTGACATTTTTTATTTACATTTTAATATCCACTATAAACAAATTGAAAGAAAAACAAATGTGATTAATCGCAGTTAATTACAGAATTTTATTGTGATTAATCGGATTGAATTTTTATTCGATTGACACCACTAGTATTAATGCATGTTTCTGTGGTTATAAAATTTTGTACTAATAGTGAAAACAAATTTCCAGCTGTGGACAGTAAAGACTGTCTATCTAGGCGGTGGTGATGGTGCTGTGGTGATGGTGCTGCGGTGATGGTGCTGCGGTGATGGTGCTGTGGTGGCGGTGCTGTGAAGCGCGGTGGCGGCGGGGCATTAGTATGGGCGAGGGGGAAGCGCTGGGCTGTTCACTGGTCTCTCAGGAACAAGGCCGACTCTTTCAGCAGCTCAGATCCTTCAGTTCAGCGCTCACTCATTCCTCCAGCACAGCTCTCATACAGCTCACAGGGTTAATGTGCAGCAGGTAGCGTGAGAATCTCACGTGAGCGCCTCGCGTGAGAGACTTGCGTGAGCTCCTGTTAGCTCTGAGCCAGTATCAGCTCTAATAGTGATTATATTGAGTGATATATTTCTGTAAGAGCTGCTGATAGTGAACGTGTATCACCACTGTGTGTTTATTACTGTATAAAAGTGTTTACAGGCTTTGTCCTTGTGTTGACCTTGACCCTGAGTGAAGGTCACGGTGTGACGTCAGGCTGTTGAGCTCACTGAATCTGATTTATGGGGTTTATATTATATATAAGGGCTGTGATACAGGAGCTCTGTAAGAAACAGTTAAGAGTAAAAAAGAGCTGCTGAATGATTTTAACAAATAAAAGATTTTTACACCAAAAATTCTGTTAATCCCTCTGATACTTTAGATGCATTTAAATAAACTGTGCTTATAGGCGTCAGAGCTTCATCCTCACAGCTTTTTCTCATCAGTGTAAAATATATATAAGAATAAGTTGATAAACTAATCCACAACTTCAGTTTGTGTAACTGTGTTTATTATAATAACCTCAGAAGATGTTTTATAGATTTATGTTTATAGTAATGAAATCAGATTCATTAGCTGAGTGCATTTTACAACAGGAATCCAGCAATAAAACAAACAATAAAACATTTAATATATTAAATATATTACAGTACAGAGTGAAATTCTCCATCTCTCCCTCTCTCTCTCTCTCTCTCTCTCACTCTCTCTACATCTCTCTCTCTCTCTTTTTACATGTCTCTCTCTCTCACTCTCTCTACATCTCTCTCTCTCTCTCTCTCTCTCTGATGCGTGACTATAATGACTGTATGGTCGACTGTCGTCTGACTGAAAGCTGCGTATTTTAGCGAGAGTTTAAAACAGGAAAGCTAACAGAAGCGAGGGATTCAGATTAACGGTGCCAGAACAATAATCTAATAATCTTATAAATGATTAATCTAGTAATTAATCTGTAACAGGGTTTACACTTGTAACCATAAACTAGAGTAAAACTGTTTACACTAATAATCAGCTCAACACAGTGTATCTACCACTCACCTGCTGAGTTTACTGAGGTTTTACTGGTTGAGCAGAAAAGATTAGAATAAAGAGTCGAGTTTCAGATCATTTCATGGGAGTTCTAGGAGATACTAAATAAATAAATAAATAAATGAATTAATTTATTAATAATCCACTGTAATCATGAGTTTACATTTTAATGCTCTATTTTAATTCCAGATAAAGATGTGTGTGGGATGTTTGTGTGGTAATGTTTACTGAGGAATAATAATGGGAATAATAATCTCACACTAGAATATTATTATACATAATGCAGGTTTACTCTGTTCACCATGTGGAGTAATGAAGCAGTAACTTTAGTAAGGATAATTTAGAGCGCTTATATTAATACGTCTATATTTGACACCATATATCGATAAGGTATCACAAACTAAAATTATACAATATATCGTAATATCAATATATTCTCCCACCCCTTATTAATACTGTGTTTGTTGTTCAACTAAATCTGTCCCAGATCATCTTCACCAGTCTGAACACTGAATTATTTGGATTGATGTAATAATCATTTTTACAGGTAGACACATATTATTTATAATATAGTGATATAATTTGCATTATATTTCTTTTATGTTATTTGTATGTTTGTGTGTGTATATTAGTTTTTTCCAGTCATAGCCAGGACTTCAGCTTCATCAGATCTTTCTCTCTTTTATGATTGGCTGAAAGATTCAAAACACAGAATTAAACTCTGATATTTCAGAATGTGAGACAGATACAGCAGTAAGACAGGGTGGATGTTTTTGCTGGTTTGAGACGGTGGTGTCTCTCTGTGTGTCGTGGGGTAATGAGCTCTCGAGTTCTAGAGAACTGAAATCGTCTCTCCAGATCAGCTTTGATCCTCCTGAAACAGAGTCTGATTCAGGAACAGGATCAATAGCGGATTTTACACAACATCATTTATATCATGTCGGGGGTTTTCAGACGCCAATTACGGGCGCGGGAGTCTGGGGCTCGGTGTGTTTGATGAGGAACGCCTGCGGTCCTGATTTAAATGTTGTAGTTATCCTCTGACCTCCCGGAAAACTTCAGAGCAGCAGAACGGCACAGGGTCAGTCCTGTTTCTCCAGCTGATTACTTTCATTTTCATTTGGTCAAAAGCCTTTTTTAGGACGTCTGTAATAAATGAGTTTAACCAGAATTTAGCTTTATATCTATATAAGATTACAGAGCTGTGAGAGTTCTGTTACTGTAATTAGCAGTGTAATCTGATTAAGATTTGTATAAAGGAATTATTTTCATAATCACTGCACAGCAAACAAAATAACAAATAAAATATAAAACTAACTTTACTTTCCTGAACATTTAGATTTAAGCTCTCTCTGAACACGCTGTAATAATGTGGAGAAACTAAAGGCTTTCTGAGCTTAAACTTTAAGCACTTTAAGTTCTATTTTAAAGAGACTGCAGTAATTACAGGGTTAAGATCATCATTATTATGTAGGTTTTATCAGGCTGCACGAAATTGGAAAAATTTTACAGTGTAAATTTTATTTTTTTGGATGATATTTATCGAGATATTAAACAATGCAGGGCCACCAACCCCGCCCCCAACCACACGTTGTCTCGCGTCCGGACCAATCAAGAGCTGAGTCAGCGCAGAGCTCTCAAAACCAGAGAAAACAGTAAATCAACAGTAATCTGCTCTTTAATCAGCATTTAAATGTCTTTTTAAAAGGTAAATAAGAGCGTTTGTTTTTCTGGGATTAAAAGTGTGAATTCAGCTGTAACTGGAAATATCTGCACTGCTAAACTGTGCTGCACTGAGGAGCACAGCTTTCCACACGTGCTCACGTTTACAAGCACGTACCCAACCATGTGGATGGAGGTCATGCGGTTACGTCGTGTTATAATCCTGTGATGTGGCTATTGTGTATGCGCCCATCGCGATGACGATGCTTAATCGATATATCGTGCAGCTTTAACAGGTTTTCTGTCACATGAGTGAGTTTTCCTGTTTTGCTCCTAGTTCTGTATGTGTGGTAATTAGTGCTGGACGATCTGGACAAAACTTAATCTGACGTTTTAATTCTGATTACGCTCGCTTCAGTGTAGTAATATTAACACAGCAATGCGACTCTGTCTGAATGTATAAAGTGTAGTTCATGACTTACATCAAAGAAAATGAAAAATTATCGTAAGAAGATGAGAAAATGGACAACAGCAGTGAGGAAGGGCCACAACTACACTTTGCTTCATTACTCCACATGGTGGCGCTATAATCACATGAATAGGGTTAGTAAACCTGCAGTAAGGAAAATTGGGGGTAAATTCTGTAAAACTGTAACACCAGTAAATCCATAATTGCTGGTATTTGATTATTTAGGAGTATTTTATCCTCTTTAGAAACAGATACTGTGAAGTATCTTCGAGAATTTTATTGTGCTATATTTTAAATATTGCAGAATCACAGTATCGCAGTATGGTGATAATATCGTATCGTGAGAAACTCTGTGATTCACACCTTTATTCTTGATCTGGTTTGATGTCACTCTTATCTCCTCGCTGGATTTACTGAAGGATCTTAATTTTGTTCTTTCTTGTATTTGGTAAAATTGAGTCTAACGTTGTGGAATAAAATCAGACGCAGTCGTTTAACATTTATGAGGGCAGAGGAGACGCGACGTGATAGGTCAGATATCAATTTTATTTTTTAACCAACACAAAGTACGAGTTTCTACATCCCAGCGCTGAGTGGGAGCTTCAAAGTCTGGTTCGAGCGGCAGCAGCAGTGGCAGCGGCGGCAGCAGCGGCGCCGGGTCTTTGAAGCTCCGGCTGGAGGAGTAAAGAGTGGCTCCAGTCTGAAGAACCTGGTTCTGAAAGCTGAGAGTAAGATTACAGAGTGTAGATCAGGGTCTGAAGTGGTGGAGAGACGAGAGAGTTTCAGATCGTTTACTGTATAAAATATTATTCAGAGAAATTAAAGAAATGAGAGAAAAATCTGAATTTCCAGTCCTGAGTTTCACTGTTTAAAACTGCAGTTTTTAAGATTCTATTCATAAATATAAATCTGTGACGTTCCTCAGTGGAGATAAATATATTATAATAACTGTACTGTATAGTACTGCATATTTATACTGTAACAGGGGGGTCTGGTAGATCCTGAACATTTTTCTGGCTGTAACAGGTTTTGCTGGTTATCTGAACCGTAGTGATGCTGCTGATGCTGCTGAAACAGGAGCTACTGCCAACATGGGGAAACCAGAACAGCTCAAACTCATTCTTTATTCTTCATCTGCTCATTTACTCTTCATTACACCACAGAAATGCAGAAACAGAACTTAAGAAATCTGATGGACTAAATGAGAGCACAACTGAAATCTGTCTGAAATCATCAGATTCATCCGCTCTGAAAAGACAGTGCACCAATATGCACACTTAATAGTGATTTTTAGTAATCTCACCAAAACCTGCATGACGTCACTTTAAGTTATTATACAGAATTTAAAATATAAAAAATATACCCCCCATACAGGGTTATATAGTAATATAAATACTGTATATGCTAATAACATACACATTTTAATTAATGTGATAATTGTCATTGGTGAGAAAATCACAAAATATATTCTTGCATTGTCTTTTTTTCGTTTTCAGTTTTGTTTAATTATGACTTTAGATCTGAGAAATGTAATGATTATTTAAAGTGTTCTTTTTTAAGATAATCTGAGTCTGTATTTAATTTTCTGTGCTTAAAGAACTCTGGAGTTTAGTTCAGTATAATTCCTCCTCTGTAAAAACAGTTAGCTGTTAGCATTAGCATTAGCATTATAATGTTTTTTGAGGCCTAACACTAATAAGTCAGACTCTGTGTAACTGTTTCACGTAAACAGGATAAATGAATAATGCATGTACTTCATGTTTTCATATTAAAAAGAAATCATGACAATTCAATTACTGTAATCTTCACACAGTCCCTTTTATCCGGCTCATTGATCAAGCTGCATATTTTATGAATATGTTATTGATAAATATAAATGTCAATAGAGTTTGCATTAGTGAATCATAGTCCAGACTGACGCGAGCCGACTGCAGTCTGGAGGAAAGACAATACTGACGGTACAGTAAAGAGGAAACAGGGTTTAGTCCTGGGGGGTTTAGGAGGGGTAAAGAACTGAAATTAGATATTAGAAATGATCCGCTGTGACGAATCGATGGCTTAAGTTGTTCACATTCTTCCTGAGAGAGAATAAAAATAGAAATCACTGAAACTGATAATTATTTCTCAAATGATTTTCCAATTAAATCTATTAAAAATCCATTAAAACTAATGTTCTTAATTCGTTTTGCAGTTTAAACGATAAACAGTTATTTTACAGTTCTGGAATAACAGCGTTCAGCAGTCGGAGCATTCAGAGAAAGAGAGGACACTCAGATCTCAGGATCTCAGCAGAACTTTTACACTTATAAAAGATTTCATTTACACATTTAGTTTACACTGATGGAAGCTCTTCAGCCGTCCAGAGTCATCTGACCATCAAATCGTGTGCAGTTGCTCCATCATTTACCTTTACTGAGTTACACATGACCCTCCCACCTACCTGCTCATTGGGAATATTGCTGAAATGAGTTGACGTAACTTCCTTGAGTTTAGTTTGCTGGTGGATTGTGGTACTTGGAGTTTTCTGGATCAGTTTAATACCCAGTATCTGTTGTTCATTGGTTCTCCGAGTCGTTAGGTACTTTTTCTGTTCTGGTAGAACTTCTTCTTCTTCAGCACGTCTTCAGTGTTTGAAGCTAACCCGCGCCGCTCTTCCTCATCTTCAGATCTCATTGTCGATGTTTTTGTCATCTGTGATCATTTGGCTGAGATACACTTTAAAATGCTCACGGAGCACTGAGCATTCTTCATCGCTTGGATCCGGTTGATTCTAGATCTCGTGAGCTCTTACTTCATTTAGTTCAGCATTTCTGACACATTTCCGTGTGGTAGGAGAAGAGGATGATGATATCGTGGGTTAAATTCAGATTCTATTAACTGTGATGCCTCAGCTTCAGCCTCAAACTGAGATCAGATCTTCCCAGACCAGTCGATCTCCTGAGCGTTATCCCCTGCTCTCCTCAGTCCTCGCAGCACCTACTGCACATTCAGCCCTAAACTCATCCTCAAACATCACCATTACACCTTCTCAAACTCTGCTTCCTCTGAGGAGGAACCTCTTACACAGAACTGAAGAACCGAGGAACCGGTTCTACTGAAGCAAAACTCTGTGTGTTCTCTGAGTTTTCGTAGATTTTATTTTTTAAATCATTGATGTAATAAAAAAGTGCTGTATAAATAAATAAACCTGGTCATGTGGGAATTTAGCTCCAGTGTGTTCGAGAGCTGATTTAGGGTCAGTCTGGTTAAATGCAGAAATAATAGTGAGAGGGTATATTGTGTGTGTGTTGTGTATATATATTGTGTGTGTGTGTTGTGTGTATATTGTGTGTGTGTGTTGTGTGTATATTGTGTGTGTGTGTGTTGTGTATATGCGCTGGTATGTAATTGGCGGCCGGTTAGTGTGTGCTGGTGGGTGGGGGGGGGGGGGGTGTATTAGCTCGGGGCGGTGTGAGTTTTTCCGCTGGGACTCTTTTAGAGTTTGTAGGTTTTTAAGGAGTCGCTGCTTCAGCTGCTGCGCTGCATTCTGACCATAAACTAATATTAAACAATATTTCAGATTATTTTTGTGATTAATTATTTTGTTGGCGATATGATAAAGCATTAAATTTCGTTTCAGTTAAATTGAAGAATACACCTGAATAAAATAAGCACTATAGTTTAATTTAGTAGGAATATAACAGTTTTGTACTTTTTTACTGTATACTTCAGTTCAGTAGAACAACCTTTAACATAAACACATTCAGTCATTTATCACTGCTAAGTTCAGAATCCCTCACTATTAATCACTGAATTGTGATTAATGTGATTAATCTTTTTAATAGATTGACAGCAATACTCTTTATTCTTCAATATCAGATATCTGTTTTAGTTGTTATTTCCAGGGTTGGTCATTGATAAAAAGTGAATTATAACTTTATATTTAGAATATCATGTTTATAAAGGTT
Source organism: Astyanax mexicanus (assembly GCF_023375975.1). Lineage (NCBI taxonomy): Eukaryota > Metazoa > Chordata > Actinopteri > Characiformes > Acestrorhamphidae > Astyanax > Astyanax mexicanus. Next base: position 194,315 of record NC_064412.1, on the reverse strand, counting down.
CTGCAGGTTTAGATTAAGTGTAATTAATCAGAAGGTAAAGGTGAGATATTAGCGCTGAGTTTGGGAGCGAACAGTTGATTTCCTCTATTCAGTTTTGTGTGTTTTGTGTGTTTTGTGTGTTTTGGGGCTGAAGAGCCTGAAGCTCCAGGAGAATTACTCTCCAGCTGACGCTCAGTGTGTGAGCTTTCAGTTTGGGCTCTGAGTCCATGGTGATGCCCCCGGGAGCTTCTCTCTCTGCAGAGAAAAACACAGTTCGCTTCTCCTCCTCTGAGCTTTTAACTCTTACAGCAAACATCTGCAGAACGTCTCTGAAACCGAGAGGCTGCAGGAGATCAAGCAGCTCTGAGTCCGAGATCCTCACTTTAACTCTATTCCACCGGTTCAGAATCAAGAGTACAGACTCTGGTGTGGTCTGTTTGCTGCAGGGGTGAAAGCAGACCCACCCAGAATCAGTCCTGCATTCATTTATATATTAATGTGAAAACGGCCTTAAAAACAATTTAACAAAAAATCTCATTTTGTTTATACGTCCTTCAGGGGTCTTCACTGTGAACATCTGCATTTACTTTCTAAAAATTGTCTGTAAGCACTTTTCTGTTATTTGTTTTTGTTTATTTATTTTTTTACAGATGAAATGAGTGTAAAGTTATGCTCACCTGTCAGACCTGCAGGTATATAAAGCAGAGTTTGTAATGTGAATAATCTGAATAATCACTGTATTTAGTAGGAATATAGAGCTCAGCTGCTCTAATTGATGTGATGATATAAAAGCATCACCTGCGTTTCTGAGTTCAGTGTTTTAGAGGCGGAGCTTCATCCAGTTAAACTCAAACACTTTTCAGAGAGAGATTTACAGCACCTGCTGCTGTTAGAAAATATTCTTTAATTCCCACAATCCTCAGGGAGAGCAGTCCGGCGGGACTCGCCGCTCGTTTCTTTAAAATCAGGATGCACGGCTAGGAGACACGCCCTCCAAAACTCCACACACTGGCCAATCACAGCACCTCTGTACTGTTCTAACTGCACAGGGATATGGATGAGGAAGCGGTCACCAGACAAGACAATAGAAATCAGAATTTAAAAACTCAGTTTAACTCTATACTGAAATAATACTGGGTATAAATCAGGCTCATAATTACAGTTTATGGGTGGGGTAGAGTCGGGTCTATAGCTACAATACTGCTCCTGATTTATTAATTACAAGTAGAAATCAGTATCAGTGAGTACAAAAGTACTCAAACTAAAAAAAAATATCATTTCATCCCAAATTATAATTACATTTTTAACCAAACGATAATTTAAAACATACTCTTGCTTTTGCACCAAAGTAAGAGAGTGGAAACCTTCCTGACAATCAATGGGAAGGGATTTAATTTCAGGTAAATTTGGAGCATTTCAATTGGTTCATCCACCAAGTCCTAATCAGATTAAAGAGCTTGTTTTGATAAAGGACTTTTGTCTTTCCTTATCAGTGTTTCCAGTATTGTGTGTTGCTTTAGGTCACAATTAAAACAGTAATGTGTGTAAATATAAAGTTTTCAGTTTCTCTTTTCTGACTCCGGTATCTGAGAGGGGGAGGGGCTTCTTACGACGAATAGAATCTTCCTGAACTCCCTCCCAAAAACTTTTATAGTTTTTATAGTTATAGTTCTCTTTTCTCTTCAGTCTCCTCATAATAATCACACACTGATTTTACTGCAGCATTTTTAACTAAATCTATTTGGCCAAAAAATTTAAATAAAAAAAAAAAGAAACAAATAAAAATAATTATTTTAATTAAACATAATAAGAAGATGTGAAGTAAGAGGAGAATTTTATTTGCTGATGTTTTGAGAGGGTGATTGTTTAATTGAGAGATTAATGAATTAAAGGCTTAGTTAACTGGGCTGGTTCTGGTTCTGTGATTGGACCTGGTTTTGGGGGCGGGGCTGTGGGTCCGCAGGGGGCGGAGCAGGAACTGAAGCTCAGTGTTGATTTGAGGAATGAGGAATTGTGGGACGTATTAAAGCGGGTTTGTGTTGTGTTTGCAGAGTGAAGCTCCGCCGCGGTTCGGAGTCGGTTCCGTACAGACGGATCATCGGATGTGAGTCGACTTTGACCTCTGGAAGCGAAGATGAAGTTGCTATGGAAACTGCTGCTGCTGCAGTCATTCATTGGCTGCCTCGCAGGTAAAGTATCTTATTAAGAAGTTTTTGATGCGCCGCCGCCGCTGCCGCTCTGTCTGAAGCCCCGATCCTCATTCCTATTTATTTAGAGCAGAGTGCTGCTCAAAACGCCCAGTCTACAACCCACCGGAAAACACCTGCCGCACTACACACACACTACACACACACTACACGCTCTACATACACACTACACACACTACACACTCTACACACACACTACACACACACTACACACTCTACACACACACTACACACACACTACACACTCTACACACACTACACGCTCTACATACACACTACACACACTACACACTCTACACACACACTACACACACACTACACACACACTACACACACACTACACGCTCTACATACACACTACACACACTACACACACACTACACACACACTACACACTCTACACACACTACACACACACTACACACACTACACACACACTACACACACACACTACACACTCTACACACACTACACACACACTAAATGCTCTACATACACACTCTACACACACACACTACACACTCTACATACACACTACACACACACTACACACTCTACACACACTACACACACACTACACACTCTACACACACACTACACACACACTACACACTCTACACACACACTACACACACACTACACACACACTACACGCTCTACATACACACTACACACACTACACACACACTACACGCTCTACACGCTCTACATACACACTACACACTCTACACACACACTACACACACACTACACACACACACTCTACATACACACTACACACACTACACACACACTACACACACACTACACGCTCTACATACACACTACACACACTACACACTCTACACACACTACACACTCTACACACACACTACACACACTCTACACACACTACACACACACTACACACTCTACACACACTACACACACACACACACTCTACACACACACTACACACACACACTCTACACACACACTACACGCTCTACATACACACTACACACACACTATACACACACTACACACACACTACACACTCTACACACACACTACACACACTCTACACACACTACACACACACTACACACTCTACACACACACACACTACACACTCTACATACACACTACACACACACTACACACTCTACATACACACTACACACACTACACACTCTACACACACACTACACACACACACTCTACACACACACACTACACACTCTACATACACACTATACACACACTACACACTCTACATACACACTACACACACTACACACTCTACACACACACACTACACACACACACACACTACACACTCTACATACACACTACACACACACTACACACTCTACATACACACTACACACACTACACACTCTACACACACACTCTACACACACACTACACACTCTACATACACACTACACACACTACACACTCTACACACACACTCTACACACACACTACACACACACTACACACTCTACACACACTACACACACACACTACACACACACACTACACACTCTACACACACTACACACACACTACACACACTCTACACACACACTACACACACACTATACACACACTACACACTCTACATACACACTACACACACACTACACACACACTCTACACACACACACTACACACTCTACACACACACACTACACACACTCTACACACTCTACATACACACTCTACACACACACACTCTACACACACACTACACACACTTTACACACACTATACACACACTCTACACACACATATATATTATTTATTAATGTATTTATTTTATTAAGAATTGTAATGGAGTTGAGTAATTATTACTGGGTTTGGAGTCGCTACAGTGAATAACAGGATCCAGTGGGAAGCGGCTGCTGGGAGAATAGTTTTGAATGTAAATAATCATCAGTGGAATAATAAAGTAACTAAAATGTAAAATGAGTGTGAAATGTATAACAGGGATATTACACAGGTATATAAATATATAGAGTATATATATATATATATATAGGCGTTGTTGTTGTTATACTGAATTGTTTCCAGACTGTGGAGTTAAGTGATTGTGTTATTGTTAACGCGTCCTGTAAAGTCCTGCAGCTGAACTTCATCAATAGAAGTGAAGTGTATAAATTAGGACGTTGAGTCAGTGGTGATCTCTGTTCTGCTGTTTTTACAGTGTCTGAGAGTAAATTAAGACTCTGGGGAAAAGAACAAAGAAAATCTCTCTTCTTTTTAAGTATTTAATCTGTAATTAAATGAAGTACAGGTATATCAGGGATGTGAGTTTAGCTAAAATCCTTATCTTTAATTTGCTGTTTGTGAAAATTGTTCCGTGCTGATTTACAGATTAATAAGAATTTTAACCTGAAGTGGGAATTTCGGTCATACCTGCAGGTTTTCCTCACATCAGGATTAAAATGTGGAATTTACCTTCAGATTTCTCTGAAAGTTAAAGGTGGTGGAGCCGCTGTGGTTCCCAGTCTCTTCCACTGTGTTATAATATCACTGACAGTTGGCTGTGGAATATTTAGTAGTGAAATTTCTCGACTGGACTTGTTGAACAGGTGCTGCATCCTATCACTGTCCCACAGTACTGAGCTCCTGAGAGAGTCCCGTTCTTTCACTAGTGTTTGTAGAAGCTGCAGGACGAGCTGCTGATTTTATTATTAAACCCCTGTGGAGACGGAGGAGCACCACCTGAGATCAGAGATCTGGGTGGAGGAGAGAATAGTTTTGGCAGTTTAGTCAATATAGAGCATGACTGCACTGCATTAAAAAGAGGATGGATGGGGTCATGTATCATAAAAAGTCCCACAGTAAGAGCACTGAAGATTAAAGATGGGGTGTGGCTGGGTCTTCCAGCATGACAATGACCAGAAACACACTGAGACACTTTAACTTTATTATACAGCTGTGGAGACGGAAGAGATTTAGGACTAACTAAACACAGTGATACTTAGTAATACTCAGTAATACTCAGTAATACTCAGTGATCATCTGATCTGAGTTCAGCGCTGGTCGTCTACAGACTCTGCTGCTCTAAAGGATCTCAGTCATTTCAGGATCTCCACTCACTTCTGTTCCTCTCATAAACACGATCTGCAGAACTGACAGGAAAGGTCGAGAGAGAGAGAGAGATGGAGAGAGAGAGATGGAGTGAGAGAGAGAGAGAGAGAGGGAGAGAGAGAGATGGAGTGAGAGAGAGAGAGAGAGAGGGAGATGGAGAGAGAGAAAGAAAGAGAAAGAGAGAGAGAAATAGAGAGAGAGAGATGGAGAGAGAGAGAGGGAGATGGAGAGAGAGAGAAAGAAAGAGAGAGTGAGAGAAATAGAGAGAGAGAGATGGAGAGAGAGAGAGAGGGAGATGGAGAGAGAGAGAAAGAAAGAGAGGGTGAGAGAAATAGAGAGAGAGAGATGGAGAGAGAGAGAGGGAGATGGAGAGAGAGAGAAAGAAAGAGAGAGTGAGAGAAATAGAGAGAGAGAGATGGAGAGAGAGAGAGGGAGATGGAGAGAGAGAGAAAGAAAGAGAGGGTGAGAGAAATAGAGAGAGAGAGATGGAGATGCTTCGAATGCCAAAAGGTGGGTGCAGTGATCTCCGTCCTCTGCAAGACATCTTCTTTTGTTCCTAAAGAACACATGGTGACAGGACTCACTGTCACACACACACACACACACACACACACAAGCTACACACACACACATGCTACACACACACACACACACACACACACACACACACACACATGCTACACACACACACACACACAAGCTACACACACACACACAAGCTACACACACACACATGCTACACACACACACACACACACACAAGCTACACACACACACATGCTACACACACACACACACACACACACACATGCTACACACACACACACACACATGCGCTTGGCCGCCCTGTTAGCATGGCATTACCTCACCACACACTCTTCCCAGCATGCTCTGCATTCTAATTCTTTTGTTCTGAGCTCCGACCGGCGGCTCCATGTGTCCTGTTTATTCTTTAACAGGCTTCATGAAACGTTCTCCAGACGTTCTCCAGACGTTCTCATACTCAGCAGTTTCTATCTCAGGCAGTTCTGTGGTCTGAGGAGACGCTTCAGATTAACGGAGAGTTTTATAATCTGGAGGAATTAAGCTCTGAGCAGGTCTGGCCCGGGCGAGACTTAAAATTATAGAATTTTGTAGCATTTCTATTCTTCCAGTCAACATAAACAATAACTAACAATCTAGTGCCTAGTTCAGACTTCAGGACTTTCAGCTGAACCAGTGTCTGATTGTGTAAAGTCCCTGCAGGAATGTGTAGAATCTGAAGAGAGCATCTGATTATCTGGGTAATATTTGATGTTGACAGTTTGATTTTATCAAGTTCTGAACATTGATTTTGTAACTATGCCAGAATAAATACCTTTTAGCATCCCTCTTCCCTTTAATCCACTTTATTATTGTGTATTCAGAATTAACAAGAATAAGACACATATATTTATAAAGTCACAGATTTGCCAAAAGAAACAAAAAAAGAAACAAATACAGCCTAAATCTAAAAAATTCCAAAATACACACTTTTGATCTTAACCAACAGCCCCAGATGAACCCAGTTTATTTTTTTATATTGAAATTTAATGCTTAATAATAAACCCATACATTTTTTAGTCATTTTCAACAGTGTGCTCTCTCTCTCTTTTTGCGCTGTATTTTCTACATTTGTTCAATAAAACCCTTGAGAGGATGAGTTAGATCTTTATAACGCAGGGCTACTGGCTCTACATGTGATTAACTACACATTTCAGCTAAATCTCTTTCCTGCTCAGGGCTGATTGAAGCCTGTAGACGTGTCTGACTGCAGATTGATGGGTTTGTCCATTTGTTGGATTTTTGTTGAGAGCGTTAAATGGGAAAGCTCATCAGTGGGAGCGTAATTCGCTGAGTTTGGTTGGGATGTAACGGTCCGGATGTTGGAGCGCGGTGTTTTTCTCCTGCGTTTGGGTTTATGTTTAACGGTAGAAGGTGAAAAGACAAACAGCGGGACACCTGAAACCAGTCATTTAGAGACCAAGTTATTCATGGCTTGTAAAGGCGAGGCCCGGTGGGGATTCTGCAAACAGCATTTTCACAAAACACTTTCTCGGTGTTGGCGGTGTTATGTTCTAAGAAGCATTCGCTTCCAGACCCACCGCTGGCGTATCAAATACAAATGCTAATAGTTTGGTAAATGACTTGCCTGGACGGCCTCTACATGTTGAGAAACAATGCAATCATGATGTTTCTTTTTTTTCTTCTATTCAACATAATGTTGTAGTAAATGCATCTATTGAAAGCTACAGCTATTCATTTGATGTTTCTGCAGAGCGTATATACTTTCACTCAACAAGAACAGGCAGCCGTGATCCTGATAGAGTTTACACAAATATATCATCCGTCTGTGTGCCGTCAGTACGCTTTTATACACACTTATTAATCAATAATCTCATTTTTATATATGCAGGTGAACATAAATACAATAAAAAGTAACGTGTATTTCACAGTCTGCAGAGAGCAGCTGAGATGGCGTGAAGCCCCCAGCCAGCACTCAGGTCAATGTGTTCAGTTCCATCAGCAGCTGATTTACCATCATTAATTTAAACCAGCTGCTGATCTGATCAGAGTTATAAATACTACTATAATACTGTACTATACTAAAGACTCCATGAGGAGAGATCAGGAGATTAAATCATTAGGATTGTCTGTATGTTTTATATATTTATTCTAATACAATTTTTAGCTGAATGTTTGTACAGTATTGTATAAATACTGCTGACCTTAAATCTGCAAAATAAGAACCTTAATAAACGCACTTCATGAACTTGTGTATAAAGAACAGCTAACAGGTTCACACTGTTAAAACCTGATATATAATATAAAATATTAGTACTGCAGTGTAAAACTGCTGTGTTTTATGAGGCTGAGTTTATCTTAGAGCTGCACTGACTTTATAAACCAGCGCTGAATAAAACTGTCTTTATCAATTAGGCTGATTGGTAGACGACACGCTTTCAATCAGCTTTCAGTTTAGATTGAGTTTATTCTGCGCTTTTAACAAATTGTATCATTCTTATCAACAAATGACTTTACATCTATAAGAATTGAACTTTATTGATCAGTGGTGGGGGGGTGTATCTGGGGGTGGGGGGAGTTGGAGGGGTGTATTTGGGGGGGGTGTATCTGGGGGGTGAAGAATAAATCTGGTGTCTATAAGGTCTGAAAGTAATTTGATATGTTCGGCTGTCGGCCGGGTTTGAAATAGACTCACGGTGCAGCGAGACGCCGAGTCCTGACTCAAACAGCTGATTGATTTAGTTATTAAAGCGATAAAACAACCAGGACAGGGCGAGAGAGAAAAGAGAGAGAGAGTGAGGAAGAGAGAAAGAGAGAGAGAGAGAGAGAGAGTGAGGAAGAGAGAGAGGAAGAGAGAGAGAGAGAAACCAGTAGAGTCAGAAGGTATCACCATGGCATGACAATTCTATGCAAATAAATTCCCACATTTGGTCGGATGCAAATCTCCGTCACCCCTGAAACAAATTGAGCTCATCAAACAGACGCTGGAGTCGAGTCTCTCTGAAGAGAGAACAGCTTGTCACCCGTCCAGATTCCACATTCAGGCCTTTCTTTTCACTGCGGTTTGTGTTTTTGCTGTTTGAACTCGTGGAAAGTCCTGGTTTGTTGCTTCTCTCGCTGGCTGTCGGCGGTGGGCTGTGTAGATATTCAGGTTTGCCGTTCTCTCTCAACGTTTTTAAAGCTGATTTTCTTAAAAGATTTGTTGGTGTTTCTCTGAGCCTCTGGCTGTAAGACTCGGCTTTCATGGCGATCAGAGGGTTTGCTGTCTCTGGACTCGCGTCTGCGTCTCTGGGGAAGGCCAATAGAGTTCGCCTTGGGCGCTTATTGCTCTCCGACTGCGGAGCCCAACTTTAAAAGCCAAATCCTGACGGGGGATTTTTTTTCTTCACTATTCTCTCCGTTGTAATCCCCCACAATCTGTTTCAAGGGTCTGACATGAATACAGCAGATCACTGTGTGTCAATCACAACTTTTACACTTGTTCCTGATCAAAGTAAAAAGTGAAAGCTTAGTGAATTCTATAAAATTGAATAATGTGTAGAGGGGAGAGAGTGAGGTCAGCACTTTTATAAATAGTGTAAAAAAGGAATTTACTGTTTACTGCGTACAGCAGTGTTTGTGTTTGGTGTAAAAGGCTATGTTCACCAGTATAGAGGCGTATCAGTGTAAAGTGCTATCGCTCACCAATCACATCACTTATTTATGATTTTGTGTTTTTTCGTGTGAAATGGAATTTACAGATTAACCTCCAGCATAAGAGAACTCAACCACTGATCTGGATGTTGGAGAAATTCTGAAGAGTGAAGAAGAGTGTTATCTGGTGCACTCTTCAGGCAGATGTTAGTGGTCGGGAGATAAAGGATTTGATGTAGTAATATTGCTTTAGATATCCGTTTTATATAAAACTTAATGATAAATTACTTTTTTTGTTAAATTCTGAGTTCTCTGTTTTTCTGTGGTGAAACTGGTTTATTTCCACTGGTAAATTAAAGCACAGTTAGAGTTCTTGCTGGTGTAGACTGGTGGGCTTTTCTTTTTTGGGAATTGAATCCCAGTCTACTCCTGACAGGATGTGGTTTTGTTACCCTGGTGTGAAATGTTCACATAAGGTTAGATAATTATTTAAAAGAACTCGACTATTTTTATGTTTATTGTCTGTTAATATTGTTTACAAGTTTCAGAAATGTCTTTTAGAATTCTCAAATATCTGTTTAATATAAAACAGCCAAAAGAGTTCTATCAGAAGTGAACCTGAACTGTGTGGCTGGATCTGGTTTATTTACACGAGTATAACAGTGTAAGAAGTGTTGATGTTGATGGTGCATAATGGGAATAGAATGCTAATGCTATAACCTACACCTAACCCGTGTTGCTCAGTGTTTAAACATCAGTGTTATTGGTGTAAAAGTGATTTTACATGTCAGATTAGTAAAGACCATTTTAGTGTAGATTAATATTGTTTACATGCTTTATTTAAGAATTTTAACACACTGTAAAAATAATAACGTTACATACAACTACATAAGTGTTCTAGCAGAAATGAACCCAGACTGAGCTCTTTATGATATTAAAACCCGTCTGTCTGTCAGTCTGTCTGTCTGTTTAACCTCTTTTACTCTGATCTAAACATACAGATATTCCTCTCTAATGTTCTTCTGTAAAGATGTTCTGTGATGTTTTGCCTCATTTGCTGCAGTAGTTCCTGCAGAGCGTGAATAAAGTGAATAAAGTGAATCTGGTTCTTGGTTTTCTGACCTTGAACCAGTTAATAGTGAGCAGCTCTTCACTCTGCAGCTCCTGGGCCGTGAACAGGATCTGATAGCGTTTTACGTGGAGCGTAGAGGAACACGTTTCTTAACGTTCAGCAGAGCAGACTGTGTGGAGGACTGCGGCACGGCCGGCCGTTCACCGTCGGGGAGACTGTATCACTAAATTTAACAGCGGCCGGCTCCCCCGGGGAGATCCGCGTCCGCTCTCGAGTGCCTTATCAGCCTGAATCCACACAGCCGAGCGGCTGAAGTGCAGGAGGGTTTGATGTATATTCAATACGGACGCGCCCGGAGTGCAAAACACTCGCGTTCATTCAGGGGTTTGAGGTGAGGTTCTCTCGCTCTGTGTTGGAGACGTTTGGAGGAAATGCTTCTCTTTGTGTTTGCTGGTGTTTTTTAATGGTGGAGGTTCTGACCCGTCCGGATCACCACGAAACAATCCGGAGCAAATCACCAGAACCGCCTCGACCTGCAGACCCCGAGCCTTTCATACAGGAACAGGAAACACTCCTGCTTCCAATGCAAGGCAAGTTTATTTATACAGTACCTTTCATACACAACGCTCATTCACAGTGCTTTACAAATTAGAAAATACACGGAGAAATCAAATTACAAAACATGTAAAAGAATAACAGTAAAAATAAAAATAAAAACTAAAATAAGAATAAAGCATGATTAAAACAAAGAGAAGTAAAATTAAAAACATGTAAAAGAAGAACAAAGAATTGGAAATAAAAATAAAATAAGAATAAAGCATGAATAAAACATAGTACAAAAATTCCATTTCAGAATAAAAGTGTTACAGAATAAAAGTTCCTCCACAAAGCAGATATTTCCTCCCAGTAGCGGAGATCCTCCTCAGAGTCTCAAACCAGGAAAAGATATTTTCCCCCAGCCGACATAGATTTCATCTGCTGAGCCAGTTTTCAAAGCTTTGTATCTGCAAATGCACACATGCTCTCACACTGCGTGAGAGAGAGAGAGAGAGAGAGAGAGAGGTAGAGAGAGAGAGAGAGAGAGAGAGAGAGAGAGAGAGAGAGAGAGAGAGGTAGAGAGAGAGAGAGAGGTAGAGAGAGAGAGAGAGAGAGAGAGAAAGAGAGAACACGCGAGAGAGAGACAGAGAGAGAGAGAGAGAGACAGAGAGAGAGAGAGAGAGAGAGAGAGAGAGGTAGAGAGAGAGGTAGAGAGAGAGAGAGAGAGAGACAGAGAGAGAGAGAGGTAGAGAGAGAGAGAGAGAGAGAGAGAGAAAGAGAGAACACGCGAGAGAGAGACAGAGAGAGAGAGAGAGAGACAGAGAGAGAGACAGAGAGAGACAGAGAGAGAGAGAGACAGAGAGAGAGAGAGAGAGAGCGAGGGGAGGGAGGGCAGGAGAGAGAGATGCTCTCTCTTTGTGTAAATAAATGTTATTGAGTCTCTGTGAAATACATCATATAATCACGGTGCAGTTTGGCGGGGTGGGCTCGGCGGTGATGCCGGAGAGTTTATTCCAGGTCACGGGAGAACCGCTCTCTCCACCGATCCTTTATTTCCTCTGGTATCGTTTACTACAGTACTACACTACACAGATCAATTTCATAATTAAATTATCTGATTTATTCAGAGCCTCAGGCTGTATGATAAATGAATGATCAAAATAATGCGCTCAGTTCCGTACGAAGCCCTGCGGTAACTTTACTGTAGCCTCATCCATAAACATCATACAGAATATATACAGCTGCTGACATCACTGAGGGCGCGGCCCACCCGTAAACACATTAAACATATATTACAATATATAGTTTCAGCATCATCTTTCACTACTAATATAAAATTAACTTTCACACATTTCTCATTTTACATGACATCATCCACCAGCAGCAGATCGTAACTCAGCAATTTAGCTGATTTTACTCCAATTCTGCATAAAAACACCGTTATTAATATCATAACATGATGGATCATTTAAATCTGGTAAAAATTCTGAATTGTTTAATATTGTCATATATGTGGTAAATATCATGCTTTATTAATTATATATAAGCTGTACTGAATAAGTTAAAATAGACAGGAGAAGCTATAGCAGTGGCATTTTAAAAATGACTTTAAACAGAATTAATATTCAGTGTTTCAGACACAGCATCTAATTAACCGGCACTAAGCATGTGGTTAGCATTGTATTTGGTAAGCATACTGTCTGTTTAGCATTGTGTCTGGTTAGCATTATGTCTTATTAGAATTGTGTCTTATTAGCATTTTGTCTGATCAGCATTGTATCTGGTTAGCACTGTTTCTAATTAGCATTGTGTCTGATTAGCATTGTGTCTGGTTAGCATTGTGTCTGGTTAGCATTGAGTATGGTTAGCATTGAGTATGATTAGCATTATGTCCAGTTAGAATAGTGTCTGTTTAGCATTGTGTCTGGTTAGCATTGTATCTGGTTAGCATTGAGTATGATTAGCATTGAGTATGATTAGCATTGTATCTGGTTAGCATTGAGTATGGTTAGCATTGAGTATGGTTAGCATTGAGTATGGTTAGCATTATGTCCAGTTAGAATAGTGTCTGTTTAGCATTGTGCAATAAAGCAATAGAGTGTAGAGAAAGCAATAACATAAAGTAAGAATAATAATATTAATATAATATTGATATTGATTTATATGAACACATGAGTGATATGTAAACATTTCTAATCTGTATAAATTATGAGTAAACCCGCCTCAATCAGCATTAGAGGGGTTTAATTAATTAATGAATCGTTCAGGCGACGCTGTGAACAGAAATAAACTCTGAATAAATACGTGACTAAATCTCAGCTTCACATTTCATTTAAATCTAATCGTCTGTCTGATGTTTTATATTTTTATTTGTATTCTCTGTTTATTCTGATAACTTCTATTTCCCAGAGCTGCTGTGATTAATAAGAGTCTGCTGCTGTTCTGACTGTGGCTTTAGATCCTGTCTGTAATCTGATCATTAGAAAGACTCGGACTGAGCGAACAGTAATTAGAGCCTCATTAATCAGAAGTAAAGGAGTTTTAGCTGCAGTTATTGATTCAGGATTGAATATTGGGGTTAAGTTTGACCTTCCTTTTCTCTGTTCAGTGTGTCAATAATTCAGATTTTGACATTTTTAGAAACAAATTAACTAAACAAACGCAAATCTCGTGCAACTCGAAGCAGCGCTGCAGATTTATTTACTCTGGAAATGTTTCTGTTCAGATCTAAATTTCTTTATTTAAATACTGCCAGTGTTTTACTGTAGTATTCATTTATATCAGATCCCTATAAAAGATTAAGCTGCTTTTCCTGAGATATTATTATTTATTCATCTTTCCTCCAGTTCCTGCAGAATTCTGATTCAGCATATTGAAGAGTTTATTGATAATCTATATAATGTTCTGAGTTTGATTAGAATATGAATATAAAGAATATTATTTCTGATAATCGTTATTAATGCTACCTGTCAGCAGGAGACTTTTGTCAGATATGGTCTGAACTGCATCTTCAGCCGTTTCATTGGTCGACCCCATCACTGCCCCTCCCCTCCCCTTAAACCCCCCCCCCCCCCCCACCCCCCGTTCCCCATATTTACTGATGACTCTGCAGCAGTTGTTTGTTTGACTGCAGGATCCTTCTGGCAGAAGATCACAGTGAATCAGTGTAACACTAATGACCAACCATGACTCCGCCCCCCACTTTCAGGACCAATCACACTCAGCACGCATCACTGCTCCCGGGTTATACAGCTTCCAGTGTTCGATTACTCACAGATAATAAATAAATAAATCACAAATAATAATAAAACAGCTGCACAGAAAGAGCTGCGAGTGAATAATTCATTTCATAACTTTCTCATACACTAATTAGCATAATTGACTTTGAGATCAGTTGGTTTTGTTAGTTGTTGCTCAGTTTGTTGGTTAGTTTAAGCACCAGTCTCTTATTAGACCAAAACCTGATCTATTTGACGTTATGATATGAATAGATTCAAGATTTTTATTATCATGTCAGAGAACAGTATTTACAACACATAAAATAATAAAAAAATACAATATATAGTTAACTTACCTACAGTATACACATTATACACAATAACAATACACACAATAACAATACACACAATAACAATACACTTTAGATATAATGACATATGCTATAGCAACAATTCTGTGCTATTGCACTGTTCTGCTGGTTGAACAGTGTGGTTGTGATTGGTTCTGCTGGTTGAACAGTGTGGTCGTGATTGGTTCTGCTGGTTGAACAGTGTGGTCGTGATTGGTTCTGCTGGTTGAACAGTGTGGTCGTGATTGGTTCTGCTGGTTGAACAGTGTGGTCGTGATTGGTTCTGCTGGTTGAACAGTGTGGTCGTGATTGGTTCTGCTGGTTGAACAGTGTGGTCGTGATTGGTTCTGCTGGTTGAACAGTGTGGTCGTGATTGGTTCTCTTGGTTGAACAGTGTGGTTGTGATTGGTTCTGCTGGTTGAACAGTGTGGTCGTGATTGGTTCTCTTGGTTGAACAGTGTGGTTGTGATTGGTTCTGCTGGTTGAACAGTGTGGTCGTGATTGGTTCTCTTGGTTGAACAGTGTGGTTGTGATTGGTTCTGCTGGTTGAACAGTGTGGTTGTGATTGGTTCTGCTGGTTGAACAGTGTGGTCGTGATTGGTTCTGCTGGTTGAACAGTGTGGTTGTGATTGGTTCTGCTGGTTGAACAGTGTGGTTGTGATTGGTTCTGCTGGTTGAACAGTGTGGTCGTGATTGGTTCTCTTGGTTGAACAGTGTGGTTGTGATTGGTTCTGCTGGTTGAACAGTGTGGTTGTGATTGGTTCTGCTGGTTGAACAGTGTGGTTGTGATTGGTTCTGCTGGTTGAACAGTGTGGTTGTGATTGGTTTTGCTGGTTGAACAGTGTGGTTGTGATTGGTTCTGCTGGTTGAACAGTGTGGTTGTGATTGGTTCTCTTGGTTGAACAGTGTGGTTGTGATTGGTTCTGCTGGTTGAACAGTGTGGTTGTGATTGGTTCTGCTGGTTGAACAGTGTGGTTGTGATTGGTTCTGCTGGTTGAACAGTGTGGTTGTGATTGGTTCTGCTGGTTGAACAGTGTGGTTGTGATTGGTTCTGCTGGTTGAACAGTGTGGTCGTGATTGGTTCTCTTGGTTGAACAGTGTGGTTGTGATTGGTTCTGCTGGTTGAACAGTGTGGTCGTGATTGGTTCTCTTGGTTGAACAGTGTGGTTGTGATTGGTTCTGCTGGTTGAACAGTGTGGTTGTGATTGGTTCTGCTGGTTGAACAGTGTGGTCGTGATTGGTTCTGCTGGTTGAACAGTGTGGTTGTGATTGGTTCTGCTGGTTGAACAGTGTGGTTGTGATTGGTTCTGCTGGTTGAACAGTGTGGTCTGTTGTTTTGATTAAAAGATTTATTTTTATCAGAACAGAAAACATTGTTCTGCCTCTCAGAAATATGATATTTTGGATCTGTGTTTTGTTTCCTTTAGAGTTCGTCCTCACACCTGTCTCACTCTCCTCGTCCATCTACATCACCTGTACTCCATTCAGAATAAATCAGATCCAGAAAGATCTGACCTCACTGCTCTCCTCAGAAACCTGATCACTTATCATTGTGGCATTTTTCTCTAAATATTTCTTAAAGACTCTTGCGACACGTTCAGACTACAATGTCCTCCCAGCGATGTCCTGCCCGTGATGTCTTCGCAAGGATATCCACCCTTTGATGTCCCTGGGACATCCTCTCAGTGACGTCCTCTCAGTGAGGTCCATCCTGTGACATCCTCTGAGTGACGTCCTCTCAGTGATGTCCTCCCTGGGACATCCTCTGAGTGACGTCCTCCCTGGAACATCCTCTCAGTGACATCCTCTCAGTGACGTCCTCTCAGTGACGTCCTTCCTGTGACGTCCTCGGTGCAATGTCCTTACTGCAACATTCTTCCCGAGATGTCCTTCATGTGACGTCCCCCTTCCTCTTTCCGTGCTCTTGTCTTTATTAAAGTGTTCATTAGGCGTGCTGTGGTGTTGACGGGGTATTAGCGCGGTTGTCGTGTTGACGGGGTATTAATGGGGTTGTTGATGAAAAGTAAGACTGTATCTGAGTAACTGAAGCCTCTATCCTGCTCCAGGTGGACTCACCTGCCGCGTCTCCGGAGACGCAATTACTCTTCGTGCTGCTGGATGAAGGCTCACGTGTCCCCAGACGTCCGCGTTGGCGTGCCCCTGCTAATTGGTGATGTCAGCGATTCACCGCTGGCCCTGTTTTCCTTTCTCTCTCTCTTTTCCTCCTCTATCGTTCTCTTTTTCCTCTCTGAGGTTCGGCTCTCGCGCCGTTTGTTTTTTTGTTTGTGCTTGCTCAACACATTCCTCACTCCTCCAGCGCATTCACACCGAGACATGTTTTATTCATGCAATCAGCCCAATCCGTCTTTACTCTCGCGCTCCCTCTCTCCCCCTCTTTCTTTCTTTATTCTCTCTCTCTCTCTCTCTCTTTCTCTCTCTCTCTGTCTGGGGTTGCATTCGCAGCACGATTCCAGCTAAAGGGTTCTGCTGTTGAAGAGGTGTGTGTGTGTAGAGTGTGAGTAGTGTGTGTGTGTGTGTGTGTGTGTGTGTGTTTGTTAGAACGTGTTCTGATTTGCTGGAAGAGGGAGAGTAGAGCTGTGTTTGAGGAATAACAGGAATAATATATGCAGGTTAATGTTGCGCTGCGGAACCCTTGACATTGATTGTTGGAACAGGTGTGTGCCTTTGTGAGTGTGTGTGTGTGTGTGTGTGTGCGGGTGTGTGTGTATATGTGTGTGTGTAGTGTGTGTGTGAATGTGGGCTGAAAATAGTAGATTTATTTAATGAAAACTTGTTTTTTTATTGTTAGTTTTAGTAAAAGCAGATTTTATTAATAATAAAAGTTATTGTTTGTTTTAAAGGTAAAATCGATCCTTTGTTTTTACCGCTGTGTTTTAAAAGCGCACGTGTGTGTGTATAGTGTGTGTGTGTGTATAATGTGTGTGTGTGTGTGTATAGTGTGTGTGTATAGTGTGTGTGTGTGTATAATGTGTGTGTGTGTATAGTGTGTGTGTGTGTGTGTATATAGTGTGTGTGTGTATAATGTGTGTGTGTGTATAGTGTGTGTGTGTGTGTATAATGTGTGTGTGTGTATAGTGTGTGTGTGTGTGTGTATATAGTGTGTGTGTGTGTGTATAGTGTGTGTGTGTGTGTGTATATAGTGTGTGTGTGTGTGTATAGTGTGTGTGTATAGTGTGTGTGTGTGTATAATGTGTGTATAGTGTGTGTGTGTGTGTATAGTGTGTGTGTGTGTGTATAGTGTGTATATAATGTGTGTATAGCATGTGTGTAAACACGTTTGTGTAATCGTGCATAGTGTGTGTGTGGGTGTTTATAGTGTGCGTGTGCGTGTGTGTGTGTGTTTGTGTTTGTGTGTAGTGTGTGTGTATAGCGTGTATATGTGTGGTGGAATCAGTAGTTGTTCTGTGTGGGTGTTGTTGAGTGGGTGTTATTGAGTGGGTGTTGTTGAGTGGGTGTTGTTGAGTGGGTGTTGTTGAGTGGGTGTTATTGTGTGGGTGTTGTTGAGTGGGTGTTATTGTGTGGGTGTTGTTGTGTGGGTGTTGTTGAGTGGGTGTTGTTGAGTGGGTGTTATTGTGTGGGTGTTGTTGAGTGGGTGTTATTGTGTGGGTGTTGTTGAGTGGGTGTTGTTGAGTGGGTGTTGTTGAGTGGGTGTTATTGTGTGGGTGTTGTTGAGTGGGTGTTGTTGAGTGGGTGTTGTTGAGTGGGTGTTGTTGTGTGGGTGTTGTTGTGTGGGTGTTGTTGTGTGGGTGTTGTTGAGTGGGTGTTGTTGAGTGGGTGTTGTTGAGTGGGTGTTGTTGAGTGGGTGTTGTTGTGTGGGTGTTGTTGAGTGGGTGTTATTGTGTGGGTGTTGTTGAGTGGGTGTTGTTGAGTGGGTGTTGTTGAGTGGGTGTTGTTGTGTGGGTGTTGTTGAGTGGGTGTTGTTGAGTGGGTGTTGTTGAGTGGGTGTTGTTGTGTGGGTGTTGTTGAGTGGGTGTTGTTGAGTGGATGTTGTTGAGTGGGTGTTGTTGAGTGGGTGTTGTTGAGTGGGTGTTGTTGAGTGGGTGTTGTTGTGTGGGTGTTGTTGAGTGGGTGTTGTTGTGTGGGTGTTGCTGTGTGGGTGTTGTTGAGTGGGTGTTGTTGAGTGGATATTGTTGAGTGGGTGTTGTTGAGTGGGTGTTGTTGAGTGGGTGTTGTTGAGTGGGTGTTGTTGAGTGGGTGTTGTTGAGTGGGTGTTGTTGTGTGGGTGTTGTTGAGTGGGTGTTGTTGAGTGGGTGTTGTTGTGTGGGTGTTGTTGAGTGGGTGTTGTTGAGTGGGTGTTGTTGTGTGGGTGTTGTTGAGTGGGTGTTGTTGTGTGGGTGTTGTTGAGTGGGTGTTGTTGAGTGGGTGTTGTTGTGTGGGTTTTGTTGAGTGGGTGTTGTTGAGTGGGTGTTGTTGAGTGGGTGTTGTTGTGTGGGTGTTGTTGAGTGGGTGTTGTTGTGTGGGTGTTGTTGAGTGGGTGTTGTTGTGTGGGTGTTGCTGTGTGGGTGTTGTTGAGTGGGTGTTGTTGAGTGGGTGTTGTTGAGTGGGTGTTGTTGAGTGGGTGTTGTTGTGTGGGTGTTGCTGTGTGGGTGTTGTTGAGTGGGTGTTGTTGAGTGGGTGTTGTTGAGTGGGTGTTGTTGAGTGGGTGTTGTTGAGTGGGTGTTGTTGTGTGGGTGTTGTTGAGTGGGTGTTGTTGTGTGGGTGTTGTTGAGTGGGTGTTGTTGTGTGGGTGTTGTTGTGTGGGTGTTGTTGAGTGGGTGTTGTTGAGTGGATGTTGTTGAGTGGGTGTTGTTGAGTGGGTGTTGTTGAGTGGGTGTTGTTGTGTGGGTGTTGTTGAGTGGGTGTTGTTGTGTGGGTGTTGTTGTGTGGGTGTTGTTGAGTGGGTGTTGTTGTGTGGGTGTTGTTGAGTGGGTGTTGTTGAGTGGGTGTTATTGTGTGGGTGTTGTTGAGTGGGTGTTGTTGTGTGGGTGTTGTTGTGTGGGTGTTGTTGTGTGGGTGTTGTTGAGTGGGTGTTGTTGTGTGGGTGTTGTTGTGTGGGTGTTGTTGTGTGGGTGTTGTTGAGTGGGTGTTGTTGAGTGGGTGTTGTTGAGTGGGTGTTGTTGTGTGGGTGTTGTTGAGTGGGTGTTGTTGTGTGGGTGTTGTTGTGTGGGTGTTGTTGTGTGGGTGTTGTTGAGTGGGTGTTGTTGTGTGGGTGTTGTTGAGTGGGTGTTGTTGTGTGGGTGTTGTTGTGTGGGTGTTGTTGTGTGGGTGTTGTTGAGTGGGTGTTGTTGAGTGGGTGTTATTGTGTGGGTGTTGTTGAGTGGGTGTTGTTGAGTGGGTGTTGTTGTGTGGGTGTTGTTGATTGGGTGTTGTTGAGTGGGTGTTGTTGAGTGGGTGTTGTTGAGTGGGTGTTGCTGTGTGGGTGTTGCTGTGTGGGTGTTGTTGAGTGGGTGTTGTTGTGTGGGTGTTGTTGAGTGGGTGTTGTTGTGTGGGTGTTGTTGAGTGGGTGTTGTTGTGTGGGTGTTGTTGAGTGGGTGTTGTTGAGTGGGTGTTGTTGAGTGGGTGTTGTTGTGTGGGTGTTGTTGAGTGGGTGTTGTTGTGTGGGTGTTGTTGAGTGGGTGTTGTTGTGTGGGTGTTGTTGAGTGGGTGTTGTTGAGTGGGTGTTATTGTGTGGGTGTTGTTGAGTGGGTGTTGTTGTGTGGGTGTTGTTGTGTGGGTGTTGTTGTGTGGGTGTTGTTGAGTGGGTGTTGTTGAGTGGGTGTTGTTGAGTGGGTGTTGTTGTGTGGGTGTTGTTGAGTGGGTGTTGTTGAGTGGGTGTTGTTGAGTGGGTGTTGTTGAGTGGGTGTTGTTGTGTGGGTGTTGTTGAGTGGGTGTTGTTGAGTGGGTGTTGTTGTGTGGGTGTTGTTGTGTGGGTGTTGCTGTGTGGGTGTTGTTGAGTGGATGTTGTTGAGTGGGTGTTGTTGAGTGGGTGTTGTTGAGTGGGTGTTGTTGTGTGGGTGTTGTTGTGTGGGTGTTGCTGTGTGGGTGTTGCTGTGTGGGTGTTGTTGAGTGGGTGTTGTTGAGTGGGTGTTGTTGTGTGGGTGTTGTTGAGTGGGTGTTGTTGAGTGGGTGTTGTTGAGTGGGTGTTGTTGTGTGGGTGTTGTTGAGTGGGTGTTGTTGAGTGGGTGTTGTTGAGTGGGTGTTGTTGAGTGGGTGTTGTTGTGTGGGTGTTGTTGAGTGGGTGTTGTTGAGTGGGTGTTGTTGAGTGGAGTGTCCCGGTGGGGGCGCTGCAGCTGCAGTAGAATAATTCTGTGGTTTAATTTCTCTGTAATTAAAAGTCTCTGGTCTCTCGGCTGTAAATACCGGATCACTCCTCCTCTGCCGGCGGTTGATACGTGTTTTTGCCGCTCGGTTACGGGTTGCTAGGGAACGTGTCGTGATGCAACAGCTGCTGAATGTTTCTGGAGTGAGACGTGTTTCCTGTTCACTCCTGAAGCTCCGCCCCCGGGAGAACTGGAGCCGCAGGATCCTGCAGTCTGATCCGGTTATACTGTACTGATCTCACTCTGCTCCTCTTTATTATCTAATATAAAACTAACTCATATAAAGATAATAACTCATATAAAACAATATTTACATTATTCAGAGACACAGCTAAGCTAATAATATGTGAATAATAATTTAAACCTATTAAAAAGCAGATTGAATAAACGGAAACAGCGTTTTTGTCATGGTGAGCACAGAATAGCAGACAAGTGCAGATACTGATAAAAACAATGTACGTTTATTATAAGAATAAACAGATGTAGACAGAGTCGATACAGAGAAGTGGGTGATAACCAGTAAACGGAGTAATGAAGGCAAGACTATACCAGAAACGATAACCAGTCCAGAGTTCATACACGAGTAATCCAGTATCAGAGGTAATCCAAGAGGCAGTAGTGAAAACACAGTCCAAGTCATACACAAACAATCCAGTATCAGAGGCAAAGGCAATAATCGGCGTCGAGAAAACAAAAGCAAGGTCAAACACAAAGTAAACTGAGACAAGAGATAAAGTAACGCTTTGTACGAGGATAACCTACAATACGCGGCGTGGGTGTTTGTGTGGAGTGCTCTTTTATAGTGCCAGTAATCAGTATTCGGGACTTCCTGGAGGAAGCAGGTGAGGTGTCACGTGATCAGGTGAGTGCGTGATGTCAGCGGGTGGTGCATTCTGGGTAGTGTAGTTGTTGACCTGAGAACCTCCGTTAGAGCTTGGTGTGGAAGGGACAGAGGAGCTAACAGCACCAGACGTGACAGTTTTATCTTAATCTGATTGTAATATTTATGTTTGCCTAGTGAATCTCAGCTAACAGTTCCTGATTAATTGAAAGTTTTCTGAAAGTTTCAGTTAACATTCTGAAAACGTTTGATCTGTAAAGTTTTCTGAATGTTCTGAAGATTTTTGAAAGTTTTCTGGTGTTCTGGTAACGTTATTTTTATTTTGGTAATGTTACTTTTAATATGTTCATATTGTTTGTGTTTATATAGCTGAGAAAATATTTTGATGCAAAAACATTTTACACCATATATTTTCAGAACATTTCTGGATCAGTATGTCTGTAATGTTACAGGTTCACCCTCCTGCATCCTTTTCTAAATGTTTCTAAACGTTCTTATAACGTTCTGTTTGTTCTATTTTATATTTATTTTATAATGTAAAACACTATAATGATATTTACTCCCGGCACTACAGCGTCTACAGCTGATACACCTCCAGATGTTCAGAAACTCCTGCAGCTGCTGAAGATCTGAAGCGTCACGTTCAGCCGGCCGAGTTCACGAGTTCCCGTCGTGCAGCGCTCTGTTCACACTGTTCACACTTACGCTTTAATCTGAACAGCGGAGTAAATACCAGTGTGGTTTAGTCAGCTGGAGGAGGAGGTACAGCAACAGTAGAGTAGTAGTACAGTGGTAGTACAGCAGTAGTATAGTATTAGTAGAGTAGTACAGAAGAAGTACAGTAGTAGTAGAGTAGTACAGAAGAAGTACAGTAGTAGTAGAGTAGTACAGTAGTAGAGTAGTACAGTAGTATATTATTAGTAAAGTAGTACAGTAGTAGTACAGTAGTAGTAGTGTAGTCGGGTGGGGGGGTTGGTGGTTGAGTTTTGGGGGGGGTGTTTAGTGCAGACTCATGGTTTAGAGTCAGGCGTCACGTCTGATACTATTATCATCTGTAATAGTGAACAGTGCGAGTCAGCAGCACCATCAGCACTGTTACTACTGCAGCCTACAGCCTGGGGGGGACAGATGTACAAAGATGTGTACTCTCTTCAATAAAGGTTCTATAGAGGAGTGAACAGTAGTGAACAGGAGTGAACAGGAGTGAACAGTAGTGAACAGTGGTGAACAGTAGTGAACAGGAGTGAACAGTAGTGAACAGGAGTGAACAGTAGTGATCTGGAGTGAACAGGAGTGAACAGTAGTGAACAGGAGTGAACAGGAGTGAACAGGAGTGAACAGTAGTGAACAGGAGTGAACAGGAGTGATCTGGAGTCGGTGCTGTAGTGAAATATCCTGTAGTTGCTACACAGCCTCTTTTAGAGTTACTCTATATAGAAGCTGTTTGTTTATTGTAAAGAAACATTAGAAAATTAACATTAATCATTTAAACTTTCATAATAAAAGTTCCTTTGAGTTTTCATGTTCCCATATATTAATATCTGATTTTAGTTCTTATGTGATTGTAGTTGATTATAGTGAATTAGGGGTGTATCGATATATAAAAGTATCACAATATTTTGTTTTGCAAAGATTTTATGCCAGTACTTCTATCCCTTGACTTTTGTCATACCATTTTACAGTGGATCATATAGGTGACGAGTTACAGATTATAATCCCCTCTGTTTCTAAATAACCCAGCAGCACCAGTACAGTGAGGGAGAGCAGGGGATGCTGGGCCGGTATATTAGATAATATAAGTGTAATTTTCAGGAATAAATAAATAAATATATAAAGCATGCTCAGTGAGCCGGGACAGGTCATCATCAAACCACACAGTGAGATTAGATTAATCACAGATACGGATAATCCTGCAGATTTTAATCTGATTTCGGGGAGTTCGGATTAGAGAATCTATGTTTGCCAAAAGAAGAATAACCAGCTGTGCCTCCAGTACGGATTAGGTTTTATAAAGCATGTAATCATTTTTAAAAGAAACTATTAAATACTGTTTAGAATTTCAGTTCCTAGTTCTTTATTTACCAAAAAATAAACAAAATAATAATAATAATAATAATAATAAACACTGCATGGCTCTCAGGATGAGAGTCTGAGGGGTTGTGGGTGTGATGCTCTCGTTCACTAAGCTTCTACTGTCAGTTTATATAAACAGAGATTAAAAAAATCAGTTTATATATTTTGTGAAAGAAGTGTTCACCTTTAAATATCATATTAACTGAGGACAGGGATTAAAATAACAAAAACCGCCCATTAAACTGTATAGTAATATTTACAGTTACCATCATATAAGCAAATATATATATATATATATATATATATATATATATAGAGAGAGAGAGAGAGAGTATAAACACACAATGTTTAAAGAAGTGCAGTGAGTAGTGAGTAGTGTATAGTGAGTAGTGAGTAGTGAACTGTGTAAATGTTTGTGGTTTTTTGCTGCAGAGCTGAACTCTGAGCTCCTGCTGGGAAAAGCTTTTGCTGTTTGTGAGGATCTGAATCAGCTGGACGGGTTCTGGTTCCGGTTCTGGTTCCGGTCTCTGGTTCCGGTTCTGGTTCCGGTCTCTGGTTCCGGTTTCTGGTTCTGGGCTGCAGATCCGGAGCTCCTGCTGTTTGATTGGACACCGGATGACCTTGGATGGTTTCTCTGCTTTAAACCGCTGAATCTCCAGCCTGGACCTGATTTGCATGTTGGATTCACACCAGTTGATCTGCCTCTCGGTTTGTTTAGAGTCACCCTGAGAAAGTTCTACAAAGTCATGTAGATTCAGCTGCGACTTTTTTCACACTGTCCTTTATATTTACTGTTCACCTGAAGTTCATTAGTACTGTGTCGGTGATACTGAGTGTTTATAACCTCAGTATTGTGGAATTAATCTGCTACTTCAGAACGTTTTGATAGTTTAATAGACATTAAAGCCTATAAAACAGGGAGTATATCAGAAATGCTGTTAGCAATTAAAAATGTTATGTATATTGGAGTTCTGTGTGTTTGTTCATTTTTAGTTATGAGTATTTATTTTGATTTTTTAATTAACAAAGTTATTTATAATAGATTCTTCATAATGCTTGCCAGTACTTAAAAAATAAAAATAAAGTCATGACAGAAACAGCCAAATAAGAGAGCTGTATTTTCCCAGAGGATATTTACTCAGTAAAGCTGTATTTTACGCTGATCCTGAACCTGCAGACGGTAAATTCTAGTGTCAGATTAAAAGTGTTAATCTGATTAAAAATCAATACTGTTTTTTGAGAATTGAAATCTGATACTGATGGATTTTTACAGTCATACTGTTTCTTTAACCCCCTGCTGCTGCTGCAGGAGTTTAATACTGAGCCCCGGTGATTCTGAAGGACTAGTTTATTTAACGGTTGTTTAGTTTGTGTGTTGAATTCAGAGCATCAGAAAGCTGAGTAGATACTGCAGATCATGTAGAGTAAAATCCTACAGATCAGCATCGTCTCGTCCTGCAGAAGAAGCTCCAGTGTGTCATTTCAGACAGAGCTCAGAAACCGCAGCGCCGAGCTTCAGACCGCAGCTCTAATTGGCCACATGTTGGCTGATCCTGTGGTGTTTGTGAGAAACGCACCGCAAATTGACGAAAAGCAGATGTCAGAGCAGCGGCTAAATGTTGTTCAGTATAAATCAACAGCGATCCCATTACCATCTAAATAGCTTCTGAACCCGAGTCTCCGTCCCCAACGATCCGCCAAGCGACGGAGAGACGGAGAGACGTTGAGACGGTGAGGCGGTGAAAGTGCCAACTGGAATTAATTGATATGTTTTGTCTCCTTGTGGTTTTCTGTCTCTAATGGTTCGCTGGTGTTCGACCACTAAACACCAATCACCAATCACTCGCTCTGTTACAGACCAACGGAACGGAGGAGGAGTTTACTAACTCTCTCTGTTTCTGTGTGTCTCTCTCACTCTCTCTCTGTCTCTCTCTCTCTCAGGGGACAGGGTCCTGCAGGGTCCTGTCTTCACTAAGCAGCCGGGCAGCATCGTGTTCCCGGTGGATTCTATGGAGAAGAGCAGGGAGGTGGTGTTTAGTTGTGAAGCTCAAGGTCAACCCCCACCTTCTTACAGGTGAGCATCTCCACACTGTGCACCACCCCACCTCCACCCCCACCCCAACCTCCACCCCGTACCTCCACCTCTACCCCCACCCCCACCTCCACCTTCTTACAGGTGAGCATTTCCACACTGTGCACCAATCACTTAATCCCTGTCTGAGAACCTGATCCTCAGAATGTTCTAATCTGCTGGTCTTTTTTGGAAACAAGCTGTTTGAAGATTATCTAGATTATATTTTACAGCTTCTAGATTATATATATATATATATTTAAAATTGCTATTCAAACAGATATTGCAGAACTGATTTCTTATTGATTAGGTGATCAGGTCTCATGTTAACATGTATCAATATCATTTATTAATAATTAAGTAATAGAAAAACCTGTGATCTGATATGATGGTTGATTAATTTCCGGCTCTTTGTGTAGTGTTGTGTATTCTATTGTAGTGTAGTGTGGTGTAGTATAGTGTAGTATAGTGTAGGGTAGTATAGTGTACGGTAGTATAGTGTAGTATAGTGTACTGTAGTATAGTGTAGTATAGTATAGTGTAGGGTAGTATAGTGTAGGGTAGTATAGTGTAGTATAGTGTAGGGTAGTATAGTGTAGTATAGTGTAGTATAGTGTAGGGTAGTATAGTGTAGTATAGTGTACTGTAGTATAGTGTAGGGTAGTATAGTGTAAGGTAGTATAGTGTAGTATAGTGTACTGTAGTATAGTGTAGTATAGTATAGTGTAGGGTAGTATAGTGTAGTATAGTGTAGGGTAGTATAGTGTAGTATAGTGTACTGTAGTAAAGTATAGTGTAGTATAGTATAGTGTAGTATAGTGTACTGTAGTATAGTGCAGTATAGTATAGTGTAGGGTAGTATAGTGTAGTATAGTGTACTGTAGTATAATGTAGTATAGTATAGTGTAGTATACTGTAGGGTAGTATAGTGTAGTATAGTGTGCTGTAGTATAGTGTAGTATAGTATAGTGTAGTATAGTGTACTGTAGTAAAGTGTAGTATAGTATAGTGTAGTATAGTGTAGGGTAGTATAGTGTAGTATAGTGTAGTGTAGTATAGTGTAGTATAGTGTAGTATAGTATAGTGTAGGGTAGTGTAGGGTAGTATAGTGTAGGGTAGTATAGTGTAGTATAGTATAGTGTAGTATAGTGTAGGGTAGTATAGTGTAGTATAGTATAATGTAGTATAGTGTAGTATAGTATAGTGTAGTATAGTGTAGGGTAGTATAGTGTAGTATAGTATAGTGTAGTATAGTGTAGTATAGTATAGTGTAGTATAGTGTAGGGTAGTATAGTGTAGGGTAGTATAGTGTAGTATAGTGTAGTATAGTATAGTGTAGTATAGTGTAGTATAGTATAGTGTAGTATAGTGTAGTATAGTGTAGGGTAGTATAGTGTAGGGTAGTATAGTGTAGTATAGTATAGTGTAGTATAGTGTACTGTAGTATAGTGTAGTATAGTATAGGGTAGTATAGTGTAGTATAGTGTAGTATAGTGTAGTATAGTATAGTGTAGTATAGTGTAGGGTAGTATAGTGTAGGTTAGTATAGTGTAGGGTAGTATAGTGTAGTATAGTATAGTGTAGTATAGTATAGTATAGGGTAGTATAGTGTAGGGTAGTATAGTGTAGTATAGTATAGTATAGGGTAGTATAGTGTAGGGTAGTATAGTGTAGGGTAGTATAGTGTAGTATAGTATAGTGTAGTATAGTGTACTGTAGTATAGTGTAGTATAGTATAGGGTAGTATAGTATAGGGTAGTATAGTGTAGTATAGTGTAGTATAGTGTAGTATAGTATAGTGTAGTATAGTGTAGGGTAGTATAGTGTAGGGTAGTATAGTGTAGGGTAGTATAGTGTAGTATAGTATAGTGTAGTATAGTATAGTATAGGGTAGTATAGTGTAGGGTAGTATAGTGTAGTATAGTGTAGTATAGTGTAGTATAGTATAGTGTAGGGTAGTGTAGGGTAGTATAGTGTAGGGTAGTATAGTGTAGTATAGTATAGTGTAGGGTAGTGTAGGGTAGTATAGTGTAGGGTAGTATAGTGTAGTATAGTATAGTGTAGTATAGTGTAGGTTTTTTTTATTCTCTGGCTTCACTGCTCCTCAGAAACACTGCTTTAATAGGACGGTGGTTTTTTGACCACATGCTTCATTAGTTTATCAATAGTTAAGAATGTTCTCTCTTTAGAGGATCAATCCGGTTCTCCTCTCTGGAGCTGAGGTGCTCCGGCCAGACAGGTCCATTTACTCCCCTCAGATCGAGCTGCCTAATGGAGGAGCTAATCAGCTGCTTCCTGTTTCCTGTCAGCTCGGCTGAATCATCTGGCCTGCGTTGAACGTCTTCCTCCGGGCGTCTCTGAACTCCATCACTTTCAGAAGCTTTTACACGGCTAACGGCTCAACCTCGCCGCCGCTACCGTTACCATGCTGTTAGCGGGTTTAG
Source organism: Astyanax mexicanus (assembly GCF_023375975.1). Taxonomy (NCBI): domain Eukaryota; kingdom Metazoa; phylum Chordata; class Actinopteri; order Characiformes; family Acestrorhamphidae; genus Astyanax; species Astyanax mexicanus. Next base: position 165,967 of record NC_064412.1, on the reverse strand, counting down.
CTAACGAGCCTAACCTGCTCGCTGCTGTTTGGTATCTGCTGAACGAGTTCAGGAATCTCTGCAGGAGAACCTCTGGAGGAGAACCTCTGGAGGAGAATCTCTGGTGAGGAGAACCTCTGGTGAGGAGTCTCTGGAGGAGAACCTCTGGAGGAGAACCTTTGGAGGAGAACCTCTGGAGGAGAACCTCTGGAGGAAAACCTCTGGAGGAGAACCTCTGGAGGAAAACCTCTGGAGGAGAACCTCTGGAGGAGAACCTTTGGAGGAGAACCTCTGGTGAGGAGAACCTCTGGTGAGGAGTCTCTGGAGGAGAACCTGAGGTTCTGCGTCTGAATAAACACAGCTGGGTGTTTTATCTGAGATTTTATTGTGTTTACCGCCGAGCGTCTCTCCTCTCTGGATCCAGATGGTTTTATGATATCAGGTTTGAAGATGATCACACTGAGCATGTTTTGAGTAAACGAAGAGGCTCAGCTGCAACGAGCTGCTTCATCTTATTACATCCCATCTTGAAGAAGACGTGGCCCTCAGACCCGTTCACAGAACAGCAGCTTTACAGCAGGACATATGGAGCATTTAATGATTCAGGTGCCGTTTATCTTCTGTATTCATTTATTTATTTATTTATTTGTTTATCATTGTAAAACAGTGAATCTACCCTGCTGAAACAGAACAGCTCAACCTGTGCTGGTTCTGTTTAGATAAATTACAGTGACTCTCAAAGACCAGCTTAGAGACTGAACATCTGAAACCCAGTTCCAGACAAGGTTTATTGGATTCGTTGCAAATATCATGACAATGAAAATGTATCATTTTTTCTTATTAAAGGAAAAGTCTTGGAGGGTCCAATACTGGTAGTTTAATTGAATCAGTGGAATCTACAAACCTGTGATCAATAACTCAGCGCTCAAACCACCAGACCATGCTTGTAGATATTCAGTACATTTTTATGTTCAACATAATTTCTGTTTTCAGTCTGTAATTTATTAAAATTTCACTAAAAAATAAACAAAGGAACAAATAAATTACTTTCATCTGATTTTTGCTGAAACATAATCAAAGTATTGAATGTGTTGAAAACTTCATTCAGCTCTGAGAAAATACAGTACATTACATTACATTACATTACATTTGGCAGACGCTTTTGTCCAAAGCGACTTACAATAGTCAAGTACAATGTGAAATAAGTTTAAAGGTAAAAGGATTCAAGGATTCAAGGAGATTTTATTGTCATTCGCATCTTATGTGGTACATGAGGTGGAACGAAATTGTGATCTCACGATCCAGTTTACACCCAGGAGCTGTTATTAAATAGATATATAGATAAAAGTACAATAAAGGAATACAATAAAAATAGAATATACAAAATAGTTAAAGATAAATACCCCAATGAAATAAATAGAAAGAGTAGACAGGTTGCAACAACAAGTCCAGAGTGCAAATGTGCTATAGCAGCATGAAATGAATTAGAGCAGTAGAAAATAAAGTGTCTCAGTGCGGGTAAAGTGACCGTGTTTGTGCAGTATTTGTCCTTGTGTGTCAGTGCAGTGTGTTGTTAAGTGGAGTTTAAGAGTCTTACAGCTTCCGGAATGAAGCTGTTTCTCAGTCTGGTTGTTTTGCACTTGATGCTCCGCAGCCTCCGTCCTGAGGGAAGCGGGACAAAAAGTGCATGTGCTGGGTGGGTGGGATCCTTCCTGATGCAGGTGGCCCTCTTCCTGCATCTGGAGGTGTAGATGTCCATGGTGCTGGGGAAGCTGACTCCAACAATCCTCTGTGCAGCCTTCACCACCCTCTGCAGTGCTTTCCTGTCTGCAGCAGAGCAGCTTCCATGCCACACGTTGATGCTGGAGCACACGACGCTCTCCACCACACATCTGTGGAAGGAGGTGAGGACTGCGCTCCCGAGTCCAGCTCGTCTCAGCCTCCTGAGGAAGTAGAGCCGCTGATGTGCCTTCCTGACCAGAGTGGAGGTGTTGTTGCTCCAGGTGAGGTTGCTGCTCAGGTGCACCCCTAAGTACCTGTAGCTGTCGACCACTTCCACCGCAGATCCTCCAATGTGCAGGGGGAGGTGGGCATGCTGGCCTCTTCTGAAGTCCACAATCATCTCCTTCGTCTTCTTTACGTTGATGCAGAGGTTGTTCTCTCTGCACCAACCCTCCAGGTGTTCCACCTCCTGCCTGTAGCTGGACCCATCTCTGTTTGTGATGCATCCAACCACTGCTGTGTCGTCTGCAAACTTCACAATATGACAGCCTGGATGGAGAGGTGAGCAGTCATATGTGAGCAGTGTGAACAGGAGGGGGCTCAGCACACAGCCCTGAGGGGAGCCAGTGCTGAGGATTATAGTGGGGGAGGAGATGTTGTGAATTCTCACAGACTGCGGCCTGTTGGTCAGGAAGTCTAGGACCCAGTTGCACAGCGAAGAGCTCAGTCCTAGTGAGGAGAGTTTATTTATCAGGGTCTGTGGAATCATGGTGTTGAAAGCGGATGTGAAGTCCACAAAGAGCATACGGACGTAGGAATCCTTCTGCTCCAGGTGGGTGAGGGCAGTGTGGACCACGGAGGAGATGGCATCCTCTGTGGATCGGTTCTTCCTGTATGCATACTGGTGTGGATCCACAGTGACGTTGATGGTGGCTTTGATGTGGGTCTGAACCAGTCTTTCAAAGCACTTTGTGACTATCGGAGTGAGGGCCACTGGCCGGTAGTCATTCAGACCTGTCACTGCGGAGCTCTTGGGGACTGGGATGATGGTGGCAGTCTTCAGGCAAGTGGGGACAGCTGCCTGGATGAGGGACGCGTTGAAAATGTCGGCCAGGACGTCCGAGAGCTGGTCTGCGCAGTCTCTTAGCACCCGTCCGGGGATGTTGTCCGGGCCAGCAGCTTTTCGGGGGTTGATCCTTCTCAGCGTTCTCCTTACTTCTGCTGGTGTCACGCTGAGGGGCTCCTCTCCTGGTGAGTGTGGGAGTCTGGTGCTGGGGGGGGTGTCAGGATTCTCAAAGCGGGCGTAGAACTTGTTGAGAGCCTCAGGCAGGGATGGGTCTTTGGAGCTTTGTGCAGCGTTGGATTTGTAGTCCGTGATGCACTTGATGCCCCTCCACATGCTCTGTGGATCCTGGGAGGAAAAGTGTCCCTGGATTTTCTGAGCATATGCAGCTTTTGCCCTCTTAACTCCAACAGTCAGCTCTCTTCTAGCCCTTCTGAGTTCGTCTGGGTCTCCAGACCTGAAGGCAGCATCCCTGGCTTTCAACAGAGAACGCACCTCTGCGTTCAGCCAGGGCTTCTGGTTGGGGTAGCAAGTCACAGTCTTGGTGGTAGTGACATCCTCAGTGCACTTGCTGATGTACCCAAGAACAGCAGATGTGTATTCCTCCAGATCCAGCTCCCCCTCACACTCAGCAGCATCCCTGAAGACCTGCCAGTCTGTGCAGCCGAAGCAGTCCTGCAGCACAGCGTCGCCGTCACTGGGCCACACCGTGATGGTCTTCTGTGTGGGTTTGGAGCGTCGCAGCGGGGGGTGGTATGCGGGGACCAGCATGATGGAGATGTGGTCTGAAAGCCCGAGGTGGGGGCGCGGGAATGCCCTGTAAGCGTCTTTCACGGAGGAATAAACGCGGTCTAACGTATTATTACCTCGCGTTGGGATGTTCACGTGTTGGTAAAACCTCGGCAGCGTGTTCTTCAGTTCTACGTGGTTAAAATCCCCCGCTACCACGTAGAACGCGTCCGGATGCTTGTTCTGAAGCGAGCTGATGTTGTCATGGAGCTCCTTCAGCGCGTTGTTAGCATTAGCATCCGGTGCTATGTAAACAGCAATCACGAACACCGCCGAAAACTCACGAGGCAGATAGTGAGGGCGACACTTCACAGTCAGCTGTTCTGTCGCCTCGGAGCAGTGGCTGTTTACCAACACGCAGTTTGTGCACCAACCTTTGTTTATGTAGACGCACAAACCGCCCCCCCCCCCCGGGATTTTCCAGATAAAAGGCTGCGGTCCGCTCGGAAGAGCTGCCGGCCGGCGAGCTGGAAGGCTGAGTCCGGCATGGTGTGATTCAGCCAGGTTTCCGTGAGACAAATCACAGCGCAGTTCCTCATCTCCTCAGAAACATTCATCCTCAGCCGCAGCAGGTCCAGTTTGTTATCCAAAGCGCGGACATTAGACAGGAAAAGCGACGGAATCGGGGGGCGGTTAGCATTAGCCTTTAGCCTGGCTAGCACACCACCGCGTTTACCTCGCGTTTATCTTTGGATAGGGATAAAAGGAGGTCAAAGGGGAATAATAGGATAGAGAAGTGAAGGAGGGGAAGAAGGAAATGGGGTTAGAAGTAGTTAGTGTGTTAGAGGTGTTAGGAGAGTAAGTGCTCTTTGAAGAGCTCTGTCTTCAGGAGTTTATTAAAGATAGTGAGCGATTCTCCTGATCTGGTAGTAGAAGGTAGTTAGTTAGAGGTGTTAGGAGAGTAAGAGCTCTTTGAAGAGCTCTGTCTTCAGGAGTTTATTAAAGATAGTGAGAGATTCTCCTGATCTGGTAGTAGAAGGTAGTTTGTTCCACCATTGGGGAACTCTGTATGAGAACAGTCTGGATTGCTTTGTGTGAATGTTTGTTTGGTAAAGCGAGGCGACGTTCATTGGAGGAGCGCAGCGGCCGGGAGGTAGCGTAAGCCTTCAGGAGCGAGTGCAGGTAGGAAGGAGCCTGTTCTGTATCACCTTGTAGGCGATTGTAAGAGCTTTGAATTTGATGCGAGCATCAACTGGTAGCCAGTGGAGCTCAATGAGCAGCGGGGTGACATGTGCCCGTTTTGGCTGGTTGAAGACCAGACGTGCTGCTGCATTCTGAATCATCTGGAGTGGTTTTACTACACAGTAAAACATTATTAAATGGAAATTGTGGAAAGTTGGACCACACTGATCACATTCTTCATAATCTGTTGAAAAGCTTATTGATGGAGATGAAACGAGTCTAAAGCTGTGTTTAATTCTTCTAAATAAAAGTTCCTGCCTTTAACATCCAGAGAACATCCTAATCCAGTAAAGGGGGTGTGGGAAGTCTGGTTAATGTATGTGGAAATACGCATAATTAAGAATTCATGTCATCAAATAAAGCTGAATAATAAATAAATTATTCTATTTAAACAGTGAACGATTAATATTTTGATAACTCTGATTCTGTAATCCCTTCTTTAACAGCATTCTGTAAATGTCTTTAAAGTGAGGTGAGCAGATTTTAGGGGCATTTTTGGAGAGAAATGTTTATTCAGTTCAGGATCTTCTTTACTGAAATTCTCCTTTATGATTCTGGTCTGAAGCCGGACTCTCTGAAGCTGTGCTGTTGTGATGAAGGCAGTGTGTGGTTTAGCGTTGTATCAGATGTTTTCTGGATGTGAGCAGATGTTATAATATCTGTGATTCTGTGTTCAGTTCAGTCTTACTGTTTCTTACTGCTGTTCTGCTGAAATTCAGTTGTTTTAAAGCAGAATATCCTGTTTTTCCTCATCGCTGTGACAAACTGTAAAACGTGAACCCGTCTGACCCGCCGCCGGTTTGATTCCATCTCCATTAAGAGCGTGAGAAACACGGCGGCTCTGAGACGCTGGAGTCTGTTACCTCTTTACACAAAAACCTCCGTCTCTGCAGGTTAAAGCAGAACCACAGTGTAACTGAAGTTTAACAACAGTGTGTAAATTACAACTACCAGAGTCTCCAGAGCCTCTTTACACACATTCTACAACTTTCATATTTTATTCTCGTCTGAAGCAACGGTCTTTACTGTAACAATACAGACAAGATTTAATATCACAATATATTTCTTAGTATTGTTCAACAAAATCCCAACACTGATATGAATGCTTTAAAGGATGGCTTATACAATAAAATATTGTCATGATTTCCAGCTTTACTTTAGTCTTTTAGTTTATTTTAAGACTCTGTCCTCACCTGCAGTAAAGACATCAGGAGCTTTATTCTCTGTTTCAGGAGACTAAAATCAGGTTCTAATAAACTCGGTTCAGATCTCCTGATCAGCAGTGAGTGTAGAAATCTGTGGTTGTTTACTTTATTTATGAGTTTTGAGTGTTTTAGAGACCTGCTGTTTAAACACAGTGAGTAAATTGTTGCTACAGATGTGCTTTAGCTCGGCGCTGTATTTAGGTCTGTTTTGGCCGTTATGCTGCTTCTGTAGGGATTTTGTGAGACACCATGTACTGGGCTGGAATAATCACAAGTTTGGGGCTGTTTTGGTGTTTTTATCATCTATTTTTAAATGATCTGAACATGTGAGGACTGGACCTTAAATTGATGCTTTAATTTGTTTATGTATGAAACTATTTATTTGTGGCTGTTTTGTCCTTTTTGCCTGTTTCAGATGCAAATAAGATGCTTTAATTTTGCACAAAACTGGTGCACAGGCCTAAACACTGCGTTTTTAATCAATTTGCGTACAGCAGAACTCCCATCATTTCTCTGCTTTTTTTTGTTGCTTCTCTGTTTCAGAAACCAAAACTGAAAAAGACTAAAAGAGGAATTTACTGAGAAACAGAGAGAAATACAGAAACATTTTTAAATACTGAACAGAAGTAGAGAAGTGATAAACAGAGTGGTTCTGTTATATATCAGTTACACAGTCAGTAGGGTAAAAAATCTAGGGGGTTGCTATGACATTGCTTATTGGATGCTAAGCAGGTGCTATCATATTTCCTAGCGTTATAAAGTGTTTCAGGTAGATTTATTGTGTTATTATTGTATGGTTTTCTGTATGGGTTGTGTGTGCTGTGTTTCTAACTGATTGTTATGAAATGTTGGGTAGATGCTGCAGTGTTGTCCAGTGCTGAAAGCTACTTTTTGTAAGAGCTGAAAGATGCACTCTTGAGAGGGGTATCCAGTTATTGGATTAGAAATTAGAATTAGAATTGGCAAAAAAAGCATGGAAGCAGCCTGAACAAGGAATTGCAGCTTCCTGTGACTGAGATCTTTTTTATTGTAATGTAACTTGATGATCTGATTGGCTAGTAGTATCGTCTGTAGAAGAATACTATATCTGAATTAGTAGAATCAGTAATTAGTCTGCATCATTATTTTTTGTCATGTATTCCATATCAGAATATCGTTTCTCTTTGGCGGGTTTGAGTTTCCTCAGCTGACCTCGGTTCAGTTAATCAGTAGTCAGAGGTGGAACCTGGAGATCCACTGGAGCTTTTACTGAATGAAGCTTTTCTGATCTGAACACTTCAGTTCACAGCAGGTCCAGAAAACCCGGCTCTAAATACCAAACCCAATACTGAGACTTTCAGCAGGAAACACAGCCTGAATCTAATAAATATTCATCTTTATTAATAACGAGTCTGAACTGAGATCAGCTGATTTAGTGTTTTGTGATGAACGTCTCTGTAACTAATTTATAAAGATATAACTCTTCATCCTGCAGTTATCATCACTTCACTGCTAGATATGAGTTTAACTCTGTACTCTTATACCAGTTAAATTAAAGCTCAACACTGATCAATATTAATAATAGAGCCACAGTTTATATCACAATATATTTCTTAATCAGTTAGTGTGATATAATTCTGATATGAACATCAGTCAGTAACAGATGCTTTAAATACTGTATATCTCTTACAAAACTAATCCAGTTTAATACAGTTTTATGTAGCTTAATTCACATAAACATTATAAATTATTATATACCATGCTCACACTTTCCAGAGAACATGTTCAGGAGATCAAATACATCCTAAAGGGTAACTACACACATTTCTACATTATAAGCTGAAAATATCAACATAATTTATATATTTTTACCAAAAGTTAGTTATTGAGCTCAGAACGTCGACATAACCCTAATTACCTCTCAATGGAGCTGGCTAACAGCTAACTGGTGATGCTAACTGTTGTTTTGAGCTGGAATAATCACTGATAGTTAATAAATTAAAGTTATACAGTAAGTTCTGCTGTTTGATATGAAATCTGTGTTATTCTATTCTTCAGTTATGAAGCTGAAAATTTAATGGGTAATATATTGTTTTAATAATGCAGGTTTCTGACAGGTGTGAGTGATTTTAAAATATCAAAAATGTCTTTACAAGTATATCATCATTATTCAAATAATTTCTATTGTGATAAATATGGGTATTGAATTATTGTTCAGTGGTGATTAATAAGACTGGTGTACGGAGGGCTGTTCCGGTGTGTCGTGTGTGTTTTTAGGTCAGGTGTTTTTGAGTGTCTCGGCTGTGGAGCGTAGCTCTGTGTAAATGGAGATGGAGTTTTTGTTTAGGTAAATTTAACGCTGATTTCAGGTCAGCAGAAGTCGTGTGGTTAATTTTCTCACTTCAGAATTTATTTGGAGTTGAACTAATGGGTAAATCTTGTGAACATCTAAATGTCAGTTATGATTTATAATAAATGTATAAAGTTATGATTTATAATAAAGACCTGTTCTCTGGGCGGGGGGGGGGGGGGGGCGCTGTGGATGGGGCAGAATAAAGATGTGATATTTAGGATCAGGTCTTTATATATGAGTGATGAGTTATGATGAGTTATGATGAGTTATAGCCGGAGCAGAGTCGGTCTGGAATTTGGAGATATTGATTTTTTTCAGCTTGTTTGCTGTAATAAGGCTGTATGGAGGGGGAGGGGGGGTTATAAATGAATTATATCCTCCACTGATCACGGAGAATTCCTGCGGTGATCACCCAGCTCTCTGTAGAGCTCCGGCCGCCGGGATTTCACCGCGGCTATTGGTATTAATTGCTGCTGCACCGTGATTAAACTCCAGTTTGATGCTGTTTGACTGGGTGTTGAATAAGATGGATGATCATAAATTCAGCTTTTTTCTTCTTTTTTGGCCAGAAGATCTTGGCTCTGATTGGACAGCAGACGTGTGGAGATGAGATTAATATTCAGTCTTGAGCTGCTTCAGTTTTGTGAATAAGAACTTAAAATATGCAGAAAGATTTAATGATTTCTTTATCAGTATATAATTTATATACAGTAAAAATCCCAGTCTGCAGTATCGATCTGCTGTTTCTGCTCAGCTGAACTGAGATCAGCTTCCTGTAATAAACATCAGAAGCAGATTCTATAAATACTGTAGATCTCTTACAAATCTAGACCAGTTTATTATTTCTAACGTTATTTTGATGATTATTTGGTTTATTATAAAGTTATATAGAGTTAATTACAGGTACACACTCTCTGAACACATCTGTTAGTTCTAAATAATGTCATTTGCATTACACTAACATTACAGTAATTTTCTCGCAGTGTTACAATTCCATTGTTGTCAAATTAAATCCCTGTCAGGAGCAGCAAGGAGAGGACGCAGAGATCAGACGCAATAGCAAGTAATTTATTAATAAACAACAACAACAAAAAAAAACAATAAACCAAAAGGTTTAGAATAAAGACAATACACACACACACAAACACACACACACACACGCAACCTGACGTTGAACACGCACAATAACTGACAAGGGAACACAGAAACAAAGAGGCTATATATACGGAACTTAAAAGGAAACAGGAAACACCTGGGGACAGGTAATGAGGGGGAGGAGTTTCAAATGAACAGAGGTGGGAGCACTGAAGACGGAGACAAGGAGAAAGAAAGCACATGGATAGGACAACAGATACAGGACAAGATAAAAACACAAACAGACCAGGAAAGACACGGAACAGGGCGAGAATCTGACAAACCCTGTAAATATGTGATTATTAATGATTATTTTATACACAGTGTGAATGTGATTATTGATTAGTGGAATAGTTTTTATATCAAATCAAATCAAATGTATTTGTATAGCCTTTTTACAACCGGTGTCACAAAGCAGCTTTACAGAAACATGATTACAGGACAAAGAATCAGGAAAAACATTAAACATAGAAAATACAGAATACAGAACCCCCAGTGAAATGTGTTTATTAAACTGTGTTTCAGGTGGAAGCTGAACGGCACGGTGCTCAGTCCTAAACCCAGCTCTCACTACAGCCTGTCGGGAGGAAACCTGAGAATCAGTCGTCTGAATAAAGAGCAGGACGCCGGGGTCTACCAGTGTCTCGCCTCCAGCAGCTTCGGGACCATCGTCAGCCGAGAGGCCAGCCTCACCTTCGCCTGTGAGCATCCCGTATCTCTGCACCAGCACCGCGGGGGGCGGGGCACACCGGGGGGTGGGGTCACAGCGGATGTGACATAGTACACGTATCCGTGGCAACATGGCTTTACAGATAACGCCATCAAAATAGAAATGTTACCCCACTGGCAATACTCTCTTTACATTTCTCTCTCTCTCGCTCTCTCTTTATCTCTCTTTTTTATCTGTCTCTCTCTTTATCTCTCTCATTCTCTTTATATGTCTATTTCTCTCTCTCTGAACATCAGAAGATTAGAATACTAATGGAAAGAAGCTGCACTAAAAGAACAACATTTTATTATTTTTACTTTGAATATAATTGTACTAATAAATGTTCGATTATGATCTGAGTGATTTTAGAGTAGGGGTGAATAATATGGGTGAAAATGCTGGTTTTGGTTTTACCGCGTTGCTGTCGGTCGGTTCCGTCAGTAAAAGGCCGGATGAGTGAAGCTGGTTGATGATTGGTGGATTATTGGTCTGATCTGATCAGTAGCTGCTGTAGGAGGGACTCTGTTTCACGGCGAGCTTCTCGACTGACGGCGAAATCGACCGGTCGCTCCTACATCCACAACAAGTCCATGCCCCCCCGCCCCCCCCCTGGGGCTGTAGATGATGAACCCCATGGGCAGGAACAATCCAGTTCTTGGAGGAAAGGTGGGGGGGCGCCGGGACGTCCACTGTCACATGAAGACGATTGGCTGACGGATCCATCAATCGGCCGGACTCCTGACCTCTTACACGGGCTTGAGTTGTCGTCGGCGGGCGGAGCATGCGTCTGCTCTCGCGCACCATCCATCTTCTTTATTACCGGCGCTGTAGCTTAATTAACTCGGCGGCGTGATGGAGCAGCGCGGGTTCAAGAGAATAATTTAAAGGGCAGCTGATGTTATGAGACGGGATTTTTTCTAATTTGGTGGCGAATGCAGGAGAAGTTCGTGGAGGAGTGAGTGGCGGCGCGCAAGAGCGTGATGTAAATGCTAAGTGGTTTCTCAGGTCAGCGTTTATCAGCGCGAGAGCGTCGACTGTCATCGCTGCTGCGTGACTCTTCTACTGACCAGTGTTATAATAGTTTCATTTCTGATAAACATTAATATAAATATAAATACAAATAAAATTCAGAGGAAAAGTGATTTTACATCACTGTGTTCATTAAATTATCTCCAGATTCTCTATATTATTTATAGTTCAGCAGATGGTTTGATGGTAAATCAGGTGATCTGCTGCTGGAATTGAACAGATTTACTGGAGTGCCTGCTGGAGGCGTCCAGGAGAAATCCAGAAAAAAGCTCACAACATCTCAACATCTCAACATCTCAACATCTCAACTCTACTTCCTTCTGAATGAGAGATGGTTGTAAATAATGTGAAGAGATCTAAAGTTCTGCACAGTTCTCTATAAACTAATATCAGCGTATATCAGTTAAAAGTTAACTTCACTTCATATCAGTAAAAATATCAATAATATCAATAATTAAGCTTCCTGATGAAAATCAGTTGATTTAATCTGGATTAAAGTGATCAGAGCAGCAGATCATCAGGTCGGGTTGTGAGGTGGGAGGAGCTTCGCTGAGCATCAGGTTGATGATCTCATCACTGGGTCGCTGGTTGTTCTTCCTTTGGGTCGTTTTTTATTTACTGAAACAAGAATCACCTCACAGGACCTGCCTGATGATCTGACCTCGTCATCCAGCATCATTATCTCAGTAATAATGTAATAATTAATAAAACACATTCACATTTATATTTTTAGCCAATCACGCTCAGCCAGCAGATGTGTGTCTTTTTGAAATTCATAAATATTTTAAATCATGTTTAGTTGTCCATTTATTTATTAATTTCTGTATTTGAATAGTTGGATATATTCTGTCACGGCCTTCAACTGAGTAATTACCGCCGATTCCTCTTATCTCCACCGGCCTGGTGGGTCACAGAGGTCGGAACAGGAGAGCAGAATAATAGAGGAGATATTTCTGCTGTCCTTCAAGAAATTACACTTCTGTATTTGTATATATATATATCTCTGAGTGTGTGTGTGTGTGTGTGTGTGTGTGTGTGTTTGATTGTGCAGATATTGAACAGCTTGAACAGGAAATGAGAGGAATAGTAGTGGTGATGCGCCGAAGCGCGAGAGGCTGAATGTGGTAATTGAGTTCTGGGTTGGTCGAGGTGTTTTAATTAAAGCTCCACTGATAGAGAGAAAGAGAGAGAGAGAGACTAATAGAGAGAGAGACAGAGAGAGTGATAGAGAGAGAGAGTGAGAGAGAGAGAAAGAGACTAATAGAGAGAGAGAGAGAGAGAGAGTGAGACATAAAGAGAGAGAGAGAGAGAGAGAGAGAGACTAATAGAGAGAGAAAGAGTGAGAGAGAGACACTCAGCGCCTTAATCACGTTTCTTATGTGTGATTATCTTCAGCAGGACTCAGTTCCAGTTATTATATTTCTTTGGGTTCGACTCTCCTCTTTCTTTCTCTTTTGTTTGTGTTGGAAGTTGAAGGTACAGGATTATTACAGCACTAGTGGACAGTGTGGAGTTTCTTATTTTTGTATAATAAAATAATAAATAATAAAAGCACAAAAGCACTTAAAAATATTGAATATTAAACATTTTCTCATGTTCCATAGAGTTTTAATATACATATGCATCTGTTCATATAGAGAAACGTGTGGTAAATGTGGAGGTCATAAATATGCGATTATTTGCTCCATTCTGTTTCAGGGCTGAGTAATCAGTGTTTTATTAGCTTAATCAGATTAATCATCTTTAAGATTCAATCTAATGGCCGCACGCAGCAGTAAAACTCTTCATGCTAAAAGCTGGAGATTTAAGAGTGTAAATGCTTCTTAATTAAGCGGATAGTGTTAAAATAAATGCTGTTGTAGTTTATAACAGCTGGTCTTTCTCCAGTCGGGGCTTAAAACCTATTTTTCTCTTTTTCTGCCCCAAAAAACAGAGATGAAAGACATTAAGGCGGTGTGAAGGTCGTGAGCATGAAACGGATTTTATGGACTGTAATCATCAGACGATGCCGGCGAGGTATAAAGTCCTAAAAGTTTTCCTGTCCTTGAAGTTTCCCTCAGTCAAGCGTTAGATGTGATGCCAACTGAGTTGATGCGAGTCAAGTGGTGCGTCCCAAAGAAACCGGGGGTTTGAAAAGACTCCTTTAAGCTGCAGGGGTTTCAGACCTGAATGGAGGAGGAAGGAAGCAGGAGTGTGTAGTTTCTCTTTCAGAGAGTCGAGAGTCTGCCATCAAACGCACTCGCGCTCTCGCTCTCGCGCCGCATTCACTCCTCATACAACCCAAACCCGTGTCGGAGAAGGAGCTGCTATATATAAATAATAACAGAGGGTTACTATAATAAAAATCATATTTAATTCATTTTTTAATCTGAACACAAATGTTATAATTCTTTGTAATACTGATACAGGAAAATTTGAAATATATGTTATATTTTTGATATATATTTTTATCATTAGAATAGTCTTTAGTTTGCTGTGCTAAAAGGAATTGAACTTATTTCCTATTTCCATTACAAATGATCAATCTAAATCAGTTCTAATGTTATTAACTGTTTAATGACCATGTATGCTCAAGCTATTCAGACTCCACAGGTGTATGTAGACCCACCTGAACACCGTTATCAGTAGAAGAAATTAAACTATAAACTACCTCAGAGCAGCATTATGTATATCTATAGTTTTGAATATTATTCAGTTTTACTGCAGTAAAAAATTGAACCCTGTTCACATGCATTTGTTGAGAGATATAGATATAGAAATGGTATCTAATAGAGGCAGTGTAATATTACAGGATTTTACAGTAATATGACTCTATAAAGCAGTTTTACACAGTTCTGGAGAAAACTCTTGTGCTGCTTCACTAAAGTTACAGAGTGCAGTTACAGTGTCTCAGCACAGAGTGTGAAACACAGACACAACTGTCCTTATTATTAGTGAGTGAAGCATCAGCACGATTCTAAATCAGATGTTTAGGATATATTTCTGACACAGTGACACTTCAAGCTGTATAGATTTAAAGTTTTATTAGTAACACTGTAAACAGAATTTGTATTGCTTCCACCTTTAGGTTGGAGGTGTTGTGCATCCTGAATTTTTTTTTTTTTGTTCACTGTAGTTGTTGAGTGTTTATCTGAGTTACTGTAGCCTTTCTGTCAGCTCTGACCAGTCTGACCAGTCTCTGTCTGCAGATCTGCTGAATGAGTTTTCTTTATTCTGAGTAAAAACTCTGAATTATTTACAGTGTGAATCTCTGTAGATCTATAAATTCTTACATCAGCTCTTCTGACACCAGCATTCATTCTTCACTTAAAGTGATGGTTGATGTGATCATAACATGAAGCTGGTGACCCATATCTGCATGATTTCATGCACTGCACTGCCTTCACACGATTGGCTGATTAGATAATTGCATGAATAAGCAGGTGAACAGATTTGAATATCTCTAAGCTCTAATAGTATTTTATTAAGTGTTTCCTGAGAGCTGATTTTTTACCCAGAAGCTCCTTCTTTATTAAACACAATTAGACACGAAGCCTCATTTAAATGAGAGGAGAAATACTCTGTTATTGTTTTATTGTTTTACAGTGAAAGAAGGTCATTTTACCTCACAGTGTTTTAAAGAGAGGTCTTCATCTGGCTGTCGGAGAGCAGACATGATGAATTCCAGCGTTTGGGTCGGAGACGGATTGTGTTTTCTGTAAGCTGGAGCTCGCGAAGAAGCCGGTCCCTGCCCGGCGATGGTGATGTAGCGGATGTGGTGGGAGGTTGGCATAAATCGCTGAGCTTCATGAAGAGATGACAGCTCACTCCAGCTATGATAAGTCGCCTCGGCATTTAGAAATGGCTCATGGCTGCGCTGCACATTAGTCGGGTTAATTTAGATTACTGTATGAACTGTCATCACTTCTGCAGAGCTGGATGTTATTAGAGGAGCTTAATGCAGCACCTGAGCTGCACTGCGGCGTCGCACCGCCGACACCAGTTCACAACTCCACCTGAATCAGTGCTCGGCTGGTAAAACGAGAGTTTAACATCTATATCTAAAATAACCTCTTCACAGATACGGGTTTACTGTAGAACTGTGTAAAAACTGATCATTAAAGCACTGGACGTGAAGATAGACAGTATTAGTGTTTATTATATATTTACATAAAAGTCCAAAAGTATCCAGATACATCTCATTCTGAGTAGGGCTGCAACTAATGAATATTTTAGTAGTCGACTAATCTGCAGATTATTTTTTCGATTAATTGATTAGTCAACGATTATTTCTGCCATATCCTCCATACCTGCTTTCTGTTCCTAGTTTTCACTATTGGTTTAAAACGAGAGAAACAGCTGAATATGGGATTTAAATGCTCTTTAAATGTCCAGAACATTTTCCTTTGCGTGTGAAAGGTGCTGATATTTAGTGAGTAAATGTGAAATCTGTTGTGATTGGGCACTTTTTGTGTTTTTGTCCACAGTAATTTGTGTTGTGCTACTAATTAACGATTAGTTGAAAATGCCGAGTTTATCAGCTCTAATACAGAATACATTCATCTAATTTAAAATCATTAGAAAAGTGGAGTCTGAGGGGTTTAAAGCTGTGAGATTCTCTGCAGTGATGGAGCTTCATTCAGTACCGTTACTCTGATTTAGAGAGATGGATCTAATTGTTCAGTATTAGTATCTGAACTTACTGATGATAAATTCAATCAAATCATCCTCACAGCCATGTTTTAATGACGAGTATAAAGGCTTCTTATAAAATATGATGCTGTAACTGCATCAAAGTGAGGTTACCTCCCGGCTAATAGCCTTAATTTTACAGCAGGTTTCCACAAACTTTAGGACATTTTTAGATGTTTAGTAGTTTAGATCTGACAAAAGCCTAATAAACACGATATTCTGGGGTAATTATTACATTATCATTTCTTTGCAAATGTTCCAAAATAATAATCAAAAAAGTTGTTTATTTCCCCATTTCAGCACTAATGGACTTATTCATGCTGCCCTTCATTACGGCACTGATGCTGCACTTTATTATTCACTATCAGTGGAAAAGAACAGATCAGATTTACAGAGAGCAGAGAACAACATTTTTGGTTTTATTAATAATTTTATCTTGTTGGAGCAATATTAATAATGTTCTATAATGTTTTTACACAAACACTTTACACATCTCTGCTGAAAATCTAACACAAATGAAAATATGAGCTTTTTTACTATTTATTAAAAATTAAGACCCAAAAGGAAAGTATGAACCCCACAGTAGGGAAGGGCAATATATCGTAATTATAGATAAACTTCAACCAGTTTATATAATTTATTAAAAATTACCAAATTGCAAAATTGCACCCGTTGTGCAGTGTTATATATTTCCAGAGAATTATCGTACATGGAGTCATTTGTGTGGAAATGTTTAGTTTTCTTGAGAGATCAAACTTCATTTATTGATTTGTGTAAAAAATAAAAAAAGATCGTAATTAAAGGATCACCATGACGACAGAATTCTGATACTTTAACATTATGCACTGTTATACTCAATAATCAATAAACATTCTGGTTCATTTAAGCCAGTTTTAACTATTATGCTGATTCTTTAATGAAGTGTTTTTTTTATCTCTTCATGATTAAACATCGACTGAAGGGACAGAAGTTTTAAGACAAACCTCTTAATCAGTGAGTTCAGCTTTTATTCAGTGCTGCTGCTACAGGTGAATTAAATCATGCAGTATTTACAGGTGTGTGTAGAGGCGGTGTGTGTGTGTGTGTGTACAGGTGGTGTGTGTTTGTGTGTGTGTGTAGAGGGGGAATAAAGGGAAGAGCGTTCTCTCTTTTCTCCTCTTTTTCTCTCTCGCTCTTTTTGAAAGGCCTCGGCTCTATAGAGGCTCTCTGAGCTCTCTGCTGTTTTTTGGGGGTGGGGGGGTTTGGGGTGTGTTTGGGCGGTGTTGGGGGGCGGTTAGGGGTGTGTTGGGGTGTGTTGGGGGGATTGTTTGGGGGGGGGCGGAGCAGCCGGCTGCGTGTCGCTGTGCACCTTGATGTATCAGTGTTTCCGTTCGGCCAGGCTCCACCTCCGGGCGGGGGGGCGGGGCTCTCTCAGTCCGAATGAAGGGAGCCATGTGTTCCTCTCTTTCAGCTACAACCTTCTTTTTATCTCCCTCCAAAATATCCCCCAAAAACATCCCCTGTTTTCTGTGGTAAATTAATTCAGGATCTCAGATCTAAAATGCGTTTGTCCACTTTGTTCTTCAGCCTCTCAATTTTCTGACTCTCTGAGGCTTTTATCCCACATCCCGTCCTGCTGCACATGAAAGTGCCTCTCCAGCCCTTTGTTGCCGGTCTGTCATTGCCCAGATTGGACCCAATAGGCTGGTGATTGTCAGTGCGCGAGTGTGAGTGCGCGAGTGTGAGTGCACAAAATAAAATAAAAGTTTATACTTTTATAAAGAAGTATCTGCACTAAGATCTGTGTTTCACTGCAGGTTCATCTCTTACTGAAACGTTTATTAATGTTTATTATTACTGTGGTTAATAGTGACTCTTATTGTGAAGTATTATCTCAGAAGTGAGAAGCTGAGGATCCTCAGTTCTTTAATGCGCTTAGCTAAGCTAACTGTCATTAGCCTTTAGCAATTAGCCCTTAGCCATCACCTGCTTACACATCTGACCATTCAAGGCATGGACTCAAAAAGACCTCTACAGCTGTCCCGTGATATCTGGCATTAGGGCATCAGGTCTTTAAGTTGTGAGGTGTCTCCTCTCTGATTGGCCGGTTTTATGTTGAGGACTGATGAAGAGCTGCTGCTGTGGAAAAGTGGATAAAGCTGAAACTGGCTGTTTTTTCTGTAGTGTAATTTTACCTGTTTCACTGTAAACAGACTTTAACAATCGGTCCAGTGTCGCCGTGGAAACCGTCGGGTTCTGATAATCCGAACTTTTCACTGATCTTCTGCGTCTCCACGAGCTGTTCAGGAACAGTTCAGATCTGAAGCTCCTTTAAAGTTTCTTCTGTAAAAGAACTTTTTTTTTTACTCCGAAACTCAGTTTAAGATCAGTTTCCTCTCTGTGAACAACAACCTTTATCTTATAGAAACTCTTAAAATAATGTATTATTAATTTTATTTAAACCATAAATGACCATAGTTAAGAATGATTTAATATAAACAGAGAAATATAAAACAGCCCAATAACAAATAATGATCTGTAATTAAAGTTTATTAAACCTGTTGAATAATAATATAGAATAATGTGATAAACGGGTGTGAGAGGATAAATAATATAATATAAATTGTTTTCTTATTAAAGTAAATTGTCTTATTAAAGTAAATGTTTATGTAATATAAAACTTTATAATCACATTACAGATCACCTTTCTCACCTGTGAATCACGATTCCAGAGAATTCCTGAAATTCCAGAGTCTCAATGTTTTCAGGTTTTATATCATCTTATCATCCGAGTTCAGCAGCGGCGCCTCATTCAGATTCAGGACTGAATAAAATCACTGATTGGAACTTTAAATATAGAGAGTTTACTGAGGGGGAGGAGATCCATTACTGCAGTAATCTGAGAAAAGGAGAAAGAATTGCTTTTCTTAATAAACGAGTAGAGCCTCAAATTACTGTTAAATCACTGCGGCTCCCAGAGTTAAAGAGAGATTTATGTTTTACCAAATAATTAAGGTGAGGCCACTTAATAGACTTTTCTCGTAGCCAATATGACGCTATATTAGCTGACCTTCCAGCACTTTTCATAAATCAGTGACCTCCGTTATTTTATATTTAAATCTACCCTGGAGCTGAACCAATCAGCAGTGAGCTCTGAGGGATGATGTTACAGTGAGGGACATTTAGCTTCATCCCTTCATCTTTTCATCCCTTCATCTCTTCATCCCTTCATCCCTTCATCTCTGCTCCAGGTGACGCCACAGATCCAGCCTGATGATAAATGAGAGATAAGTTATCTGATAGGTGAAATATGTGCTGTAAGAGTTTCAGTGACGGCAGGTTTTACGTTACTCATAAACGACTTAAATTAATTCATAATATCATTAAATTACAGCTGATGAAGATTTTTCTACAACTGGGTCAGTTTATTTATCTATATAAAAATATTATAAATGTTTTAGAATATGGTCTCTTTCATTTTTTTTAAGTCCTGTTGGACGCTTTACTGCAGGTACATTCTTTCTTTATCAGAACCGAAACAATTTAAACATGATGCAGCAAACTGGACCCCAGTAAAAGCATTAAAGTTACAGGAGGAGAAATTAAACTGATTAAACTCCTAAACTTCTTCTCGCCATCCGTCCCGGAGCCGCAGCGTGAGTCCGCTACTCTACGCCTGTAGATTTTATAAACGGTTTCTAATCGCTGTTCTGTGCTTCGTAAAGAACATTGAGAGGTTTGGGAATGAAGCCTCTTTACAGAGATTCCACTTGAGACTTCACAAAGCGTCCATCCATGCAGCTCATCTACCTCCACCAATCGCCTTCCTCCAAGATCTGAGGCGCAACAGTCTGCACTGGGGAAAGCCGGGAGGCTTCGGCTTGTTATTGTTTTCCATCAATTGTCAAAAAAAGAAATTAGTTCCAGAGGAAAAAAGGTAATTTCAGCTGGTGGAGGATTTTCAGAGCGGCTCTGTAATGTTTTCTGGCGAACTCTCGATGAATAAAAAGGACAAACGGGAGCCTGATAACTAGAGGAGCCGTTAAACCCATCAGTGTGAGACTTACGCCGGAAAACACCGGCGCCGCGGTGCAGGTAACACTGGATCTTCTGTTCAGCTCTTATTGATTTCACCTTCATTTAATCAGTCTGTCCAATACCATAAAACTACACTGCAGATGACAAGAAGTTTCATTTTTTAATGTTTGTGGGCTGAGACTGCTGTAGATCATGAGGAACCTCGAGGCTCTTTCTCAACTCCAGACCTTTTTAAAGCAGATTCACCTGCAGGTCCAACGCAGAACCATCACCTGAGAACTGATCTCCAGCACCAGAAAAACTGCTCTTTAACTTTTTAATACATAAAACACAGCAAATACTGTCTAAACATGATTCCAGACTGGAGGTGGAATGACAGGAGGCGGTCCTCAGACACACCCAGACACCAATCAAAATATACTTTATTAGATAAAGAATCAGACAGAAGGTGGGTCAGAAGCTCAACTCCCGTAAACAGCAGCAATAAAGGTTAAACATACCAGAAACAAAAACACAGTTCAGAGGTCATTCACAGCCAGTCAGTATCAGAGCGCAGGTAAAAATCAGGGTCTGTAAAAACAAACAAGCACAAAACGAGAGGCAATGAGATAGCGTTTTATACGAGGATAAATCCGTCACTACTCAGGTGAAGAGTGTGTGCTGAAGGGCGGTTTATACTGAGAGTTATCAGTACTCTGGAGAAAAGCTTTTTGGAAGTATTTTCATCTTGATTGTGGATATTCTGCCTAATAAGGAGATTCAATTTAATTAAAGTATTATGCATATGTAATTGTCTCACTTTGTGTGTCAATATTTTTCATAAACCTTTAATATAATCTCTCTCTCTGTCTCTGTCTCTCTCTGTTTATGTCTCTCTTTCTCTGTCTCTCTCTCTCTGTTTCTCTCTGTTTCTCTCTCTCTCTCTTTATTACTAATTGTTATTATTTATTTTTGTGTTTCAGATTTGGAGAACTTTAAGACTCATCGGCGGAGTGCTGTGTCGGTGAGGGAGGGGCAGGGGGTGGTGCTTCTCTGTGGTCCGCCCCCTCATTCAGGAGGTCAGTATTTAGATAGATAGATAGATAGATAGATAGATTGATAGATAGATAGATAGATAGATAGATAGATAGATAGATAGATAGATAGATAGATAGATAGATAGATAGATAGATAGATAGATAGATAGATAGAAACTTTGTCTGCTTGTTCTTTATTATTTTAGTAATAATCTTTTTGATAATATGATCTGGATCTGGCCTGAGGACTTCTATTATGAAGTCTGCTAAACCATATTAGCTGCAGTCGAGCTGGGTAATGCTAACAGATGCTAACTGCTGATGCTAACAGATGATATCACATGAGACTGTGCTGATTAGATGGGTTAAGTTCTGCTGTTTGATTTTGGAGTGCAGGGTTCAGCTTCCCCTTTTTGCCCCGCCCACATTAGTAATGTGTTTATGTGACTGAAGCTGATTGGTGGAGCTGGGTAGTGGTGTAGTAGAAGGTTGGGTTGTTCGCTGTGTAATAGAGGATATAATCCCGTATCGTCTCTGAGAGAGATACTGATTTTAGTAGCTTCATTAATCTCTGTGGAGGTTTTTTCTGATGCATGTTAATAATTTGACACTTCTGAATCAGAAGAACATATTTTCCACGATCACACGTGTGTGCGTAAAATATAGTGAATATTCATATTTACCCTGTTCACCATGCTATAGCTCACTCTCTCTCTCTGTCTCCTAAACCCTTCGTTAACACCAACTATCAATTTAATAGCCCTTATTAATTAATCCAGCAGCATGTGTTTCTACAGCTGATTAACAGTGTTAACAGAGATGCTAATTTTTTTTTTTTATGTTTGTTATTTATGTTAATGTTTTTTTATGTTACAGTTGAATCCATTTTCTGGTTTGTCAACAACATTAAGAATCTTTTTCACACATTTCTGAGGGTTTTTTCAGTAGTTTTATAACAGGGTTGGGGTTAATGTTTTACAGCCTGACTGATGAATTTTATGTTGCTAATATGGATTTTAGCTTGATATTCTCCAGTTCTAACTTGTTCCCACATCTTAGAAATACTAAAGACGATATGATGGTTTGTGTCTCTGCATCACTGTTCTGGATCTGTTTAATAAAACACAGTTAAAGTGTTCAAGTATGCAGTGTGTGTGTGTGTGTGTGTGTGTAGATAATCTATAATACTGAATAAATACTGTATAATTTGAGGAGTAATGATTTCAGATACAGCTGGTATCTATATTATTCTGTTCTGTGGAAAAATCTTGCTGTTTTATTCCTGCCCCTCATTTTATCAACACTTTTATCAACATATATTTACAAAGGACTGTAAAAGTGACAGACAGACGCGCTGCTTTTCCCTGAGCGCCGGAGATTGTTGGTCTATTTTTGAAGAAGCAGATTTTATTATTTCTCTTGTGTCTTCAGAGCGGAGCGAACAGAAAACAAAATGCTATTTCAGCTTCAGAACGTAAACGCTGGAATAATTAATCAGTGTATCAGATGATGAGACTCCAGCATCAAAGAGGCTGAAATCACACACTTTACATCACACACACTTTACATCACACACACTTTACATCACACACACTTTACATCACACACACTTTACATCACACACACTTTACATCACACACAAAAGAAGCTGTCAGCCAGAGACAGAGCCGAGATGGAGGCAGGTTGTATCCAAACAGCGACTCAATCGTCTCCTACAAACACTTACAGCTCGATCTGCTGACCTGATCCTGAAACCTCTGATTTTACCGGAGAGGAAAACAGTTTAAATCTTGAATCTTGTTCTGCAGTTTATGGACAGAAATGTCCAACCTGTCTGATTCTGTCGGGTAACTCGAGACTTCAGCTCTGATCTCTGTATTAATATCAGTCTGATATCAGACGCCAGCGCTGGATCAGATACTGGAGGGACGATAAAGCAGAAATCGGATCAGATCTGAAACAAACCTCCTGAAAAAGCACTGAATCCTGATTCTGTAACAGATATAAAACTTTTTAAAGGAATATTTAAAGAATTGATTCATTTTTTGCACTTTAAAACCAGTTTAAACAGACTAAGCTAATGGTTCAGTGTTTAGTATAATATAATAATTATTTTACTAAAATAAACTTTTGTACTGAATTTCAACTCATAATTAAGCAGACTCTCAGCGCTACAGTAACAGCAGATTAACTGGGTTAACTTTTAGTCTTTTAGCACCTTTAGCAGATATTCAGATCCATCCAGTTTTAGATTTTAGCAAAATTAACTTTGTGTTGTGCAGTAAACTCTGTGGTGGGGCAATAAGGGGCAGTAAACTCTGTGGTGGGGCAATAAGGGGCAGTAAACTCTGTGGTGGGGCAGTAAGGGGCAGTAAACTCTGTGGTGGGGCAATAAGGGGCAGTAAACTCTGTGGTGGGGCAATAAGGGGCAGTAAACTCTGTGGTGGGCAGTAAACTCAGTTTAATATATAGGATATAAGATATAAAGGAGTTTGATTGTGAAACAGGTGTTGATCACTTTCACTCCCAGTTTCACTGTGTTTTTCTGCATGTGAGAAATAAACTGAACTGATCTTCTGCTCAGTATAGAAACACCAGAGTCTGAGTGAAGGAGAGCAGGAATATCCGCTACAGTTACAGTTTTTTACACAGTCTGGTGCAGAATGGGTAGAAGGTTAATCGTTCCTGAAGTAGATGAAAGAACTGGTGATGAAGATGATGAAGCTCTTCAGTCCTGCAGTGAAGGGGTTTGAGATTTCTCTCTAGGTGTGTAAACAGTGTGTCTCCAGTTAGACACCAGTCATACACCAGCATGTCCCTGAGGCCCCGGAATAACACACACACACACACACTCTAATCCCTCAGTGCCTGTGGGAGTGAACTCAGCCCTGCAGGAATACACTGCCACTCACTCTGCTCTACAAAAACAACTGATTATGAGCTGCAGAGTCTGAGAGCTCCGGCGGAGGAGCTGCTCTGTATTAACTGCAGCTTTATGCTCCACTTTAAGGTCATTTGGAACAAATTTACCCAGAAGCGCATTATTTTACTGCGCTGATCCGCTGCTCCGGACTGTTCGCAGAAAGCAGCCCAACAGCTATAGAACATAAAGATAAATAGGAATATTTCTTTATACTCTTCTACTACGATACTTTAGATCAGGAGATTTTTTATAGTCTGTGTTACGGAGGAGTAGAAAAGCTGTTCTAGTAACATTAGATATGTGTTTATCGAATGCTAGATCTGAATCTATGATAACTCCAAGGTTTTTAGCTGCTGAACCAGGGGTGGCTGAGAAGTCAGCCAGATTTAGCTTTAAGTCTGATCATTTATTTCTAGCAGCTTTGGGGCCTAATAGGAGAACTTCTGTTTTATCACTATTTAATAGGAGGAAGTTGTGCGACATCCATGATTTTACATCTTCTACACCATAGGTCGGCAATAGGCGGCCCGCGGGCCAGATGCGGCCCGCAAGCAAGAAACATCTGGCCCGTGAGGTTGAACTATAATGAAAAAAAAAATCGGACTGTCCGTCTCAAAAATGCTCTTTATTTAGAAACTTAATTTTCCAAAACAGAAAATTTTATTAAATATTTTTTGATAGAGCCACGGGCTGTTAGATAACTGCTAGCTTCTTTATTCTGTTTTTTTTTTTATTCGTTTGTTTTTTTTATTTAACAAACAGGTATATCATTAATAGCGCCCCCAATGGTCAGTCCACAGATTTCACCCACATCAGCCCACTTGAATGTCTGCTTGTCATTTTAAGAGCACCCTCCCGCCACCGCGCCCAAGTGCTTGTGGCCCGCCATGTAATGGCTTGGAAAAAATCTGGCCCGCGGCCAAACTTAATTGCCGACCCCTGTTCTACACAATCCTCGATTTTCTTTAATCTTACTCTGTCGTCAGGTTTGGCTGATATGAAGAGCTGCGTGTCATCCGCATAACAATGAAAATTCACATCATATTTTCTAATAACTTTGCCCAGTGGGAGCATATATAATGTAAATAATAACGGTCCTAATATAGAGCCTTGTGGAATTCCATATCTTACCTTAGTATAACTGGAAGACATATCATTTATCCTCACAAACTGAAAACGATCGGTTAATTTAAATGATAATAATGTAGTTCCAGTTCTCTAATCTTTAGAACAGAACTGTTTAACTACAGACCTGAAGAATCTTCTTCACCCACAAAATGTGCAGCTCTGAATCCAAATCAGCCACTGAGAGCCTGTCACTCCCCATATCCCTCACCCACGTCCCCGCAAATACTCTATACACACACACTCACACACACTATACACTTACACTACACACTCACACACACTACACACACTATACACTTACACTACACACACTATACACTGAGAGCCTGTCACTCCCCATATCCCTCACCCACGTCCCCGCAAATACTCTATACACACACACTCACACACACTATACACACACTATACACTCACACTACACACTCACACACACTACACACACTCTATACACACACACAGTCTATATACTTACACACATACACATACACACACACACACACACACACTCAATACACACACACACAAATAGGTGTAATTCAGTGTGAATGAGTCAGTCTGATGATTAGAAGCCCTGGTTTAGGGAATAAACCTACAAATAGTTTTTCAGTTTTATTATTTATATTTATAGTTGATGACGTGATAAATACACTAAACAGTGAATTAAATATATCTAAAATAAAAACGTTTAAACTGCAGCAGCTGCATAAACACTGTTCTTAACTGATTAACATACTGATTAACATACTGATTAACATACTGTAAGAATTTAGCAAATACCTGAAGAATTCTGAAGACTTAACCCTTATCAGTTTTATATTAATATTTATATTTATATCACCCATATGAAAAAGTTAGTCTCCTTATTTACAAAAAAAAAACTATTTACCAACTTACTAATTTACTGCGCTGTTGTTTGTTAGGCAGCAAGTGAACAGTCATGAAAAGTTTGAAATTGATGTAGTAATGCAGGTTTTATAATCTGAGACACAGATAGAAAATCAAGGCAACCAGTAATATAAAACAACACAGTTAAATACATTTAAAGAAGTGAAAGAACAGCTAATTATAATGTTATAATGTCGGGTATCACATGAGTTCATGCTGGATTACAGCAGATCTGTACTGGCAGCAATAAATAAAACTACACAGTATTATTCAAGTGGTCTTAATGTTATGGCTCATTGGTATAGGAAAGAAACACATGGAACAGATTGGATTTTAGTTTTTTTTTTAAAAAAGGTTTTTTGTCTTATTTTTATCTTTTTTTCTCCTCCGGCGCGCTCACACTCTCTCCGGCAGCGTAATTAAAAATGCATACTGTTGTCACAACAAGCTTTACATGTATTATTAACACAAGATGATCAGGCAGCTGTGACATTATTAAAATTCATCGAGAGCTCCAGCATTAGTAATGATTACAGCGAGTCTCTGGCTCGGCGTTATCGGCGCTGTATGATACGCCGGTGTGAACCCAAGTCTGTAATGAAGCCGGTGTTCCGCTGACGGACGGATCTCTGTACTCCGGCTCTGTTAGTGGGAGCTGAGGATGAATATTTATTATATATATAGTATTAAAACGCTGCTCCAGCGCCGCAGCCTCGCCGGACTCAGAGCTGGAGGTGTGGAGATGATATTAATCATCAGAGATTCCCTGAATTCAGCCAACTGTGTTGTTTTGTATGGAGAGGCGTCAGACGCAGAGGCAGAGCTTCAGCCAGCAGGTTTCTTTCCTTTAGTCATTAAAGGTCAAATTAAACCGTCACCTTAATCACACCCTTCAGCTGCACTTTCCTTCAGGCCTCGTAAAGAAGTGTACGGCTGTTTTTAGCTTCTGAAACTTTATCTATTTTAGACCTTCATCACTCTGATGCACTGAGAACTGACAGTCAGATTACGATATGATAAATAATCCTGCAGTATTAATCAAAAACCTCATCCATATTCAACTAAAAGCAATTGGGATTAGAAATACACAATCCCACAGCCAATAAACAGCTTCCATCTTACATTATACTCCACCCCCTTTTAACTCTAGTCGCATTTCTGTATTATATAACAACATGTATACATGTTTCTTTGATTTTAACAAATTAAAAACCTCTGGAATATAATCAAGAGGAAGATGGATGATCACAAACCATCAAACCACCAAACTGAACTGCTTAATTTTTGCACCAAGAGAATTTTTGCTGTTTCTCTCAGAACAACAAACTGCCCCACCCCCCCACCCCCGAGTCCAGACCTCAACATCACTGAATGTGTTTCATGACTCTGATATAAGAACTGAGGTTTCTGTTAAATTATTTCTATTCAGGTGAAAATTAAATAAATTATCGTTGAGCTTTGATTTTGCTGTATTTTAAGTGCTATATATTAAGTGCTGTATATTAAGTGCTGTATTTTAAGTGCTGTATTTTAGGTGATGTATATTATGGGCTATATTTTAAGGGATGTGATTGTATGGTGTGGAAAGTGGGAAAGTTTACCGTTTGTATTTTAACCCAATATTTACTGTTGAATTCCCAAAACACTGTACCGGAATAAAGAGCCAGAACATCTAAACTGAGGTTCAGTTATTAGTGTTTCAGAGTGTGGTGACCTGAATACAAATGTCTGGAACCAGTCAATTACAGAAAAGGATAATTAAGTCTATGTCCGTTCTGGAAGTATAGCGGGAGCGTCCTGCCCTGTAATCACTGAGCGTGCAGGACGCTGTAATTAGGGAGACAGCAGAGCGTAGCAGCAGCTGCAGTGTGGTTCAGAGCGTCTGTTACTGTGGTCTGACTTTCACTCAAACATCTCCTGCAGCGAAACTCCCACCACACTACTGGAAGTTCAAACACTCCAGACAGTTCTGGGAGAATCAGCCTCTTTTAATTCTGCTTTTCTGAATTAAAAAATCAATGTTTCCCATCACTGAGCACCCGTGCCTACAGATTACAGAAACAAAATTCATCATTAATTATTTATTCTTGCTTTAACACTTTATTCTGACAGAAAACTCTTTTTGCAGTTTGTGGAAAAACTTTTCCATTCTGGGATTTTTATTTTTAAAGTTCACTAAACCGAAGTCGGATTGTGTCTCTGGTCTGTGAGCTTCTCAGTTGGTCTGTTAGCCTTTTAATTACCTTTGGACCAGAAAAGTGCTCCAGAAATCTGCTCCACTTCCTTCCTCTGCTGAGGTAGAACCGAGTCTGCAGCTATGGATTGCGCTGTGATAAATGACCGGCCGATTTGAGAGAGCGAAGGCTGGAGTCCTCAAAGACTGCTTTCTGTAATTAGCAGCGTGCTAATGAGCAAATGGACTTGATTGGGCTCGGAGGGGGAGATGCTACATGTCTGTCAGTTAAACGAGCTGCCGAGCTGATCAGGGAACTGCTGATTACAACATTATCTGTTTTTTTCAAACAAATTTGTCACCGAAGGCCGGGAGGCTTTTTTCAGTGTGTCTATAAATGATGCCGTTCAAAGACTGATTAGCTTTATAATCTTCTGTTTTATCCTGTGATCTGAAATGTGAAGCATTGCTAGGCCTCTTATACAATAAACAAAATAAAACAAATATTTCTTTAATTTATAAAATGATCTCTGAACACAAACACTGTGATGAGATTGATCTCATGCAGGTTTACTGAGCTATCACACTCTTCTGGACACTCTTTCAGTTTGATTGTTTGTGTTTGATATTTTGCTGGATAATGGAGTTACCTGTATTGTACCTGTTCTGCTTTTTGTTATTCTGCAGCCGGACTTAACCCACCTGTTAGAAAAACACAGGAGAATAAAAACTGTATAAAATTACAGTAGATCCTGTTCTGATCCTGTTAAACCAACAATATAATTTAAAATGGCATCATTTAAAGTCATAATTAATGGTGTAGATAATCTAAATGATTATCTGGAGTAAAAGATGAAATTAAGTTTATTTAGAGGACAGTTTGACAGCTACTCCCTTTTTTATAAAAAATAGTTTTTGGCAGAAAATGCCAAAGTAAAATCTCAGCGGTAAAAGTTTTAAATCAAAACACAGCCGTCTCTCAGGAGCCATTTCAACATCAACCCAGACTCGGCTCGGCTCGGCTACCTGCTGCTCCCAGAGCCTCAGGTATTAATTGCGTGAATGGTAATCAGCTGTGGTGCAGAGAGAGAGACGGGTACTTTCTCCAACCTGCCGATGAGGAGAAACAGCACGACTTCCTACAAACAACCAGCCTGAACCTCCTGAACTTCACCTTCTTCCACGGAGGGTTAAAAATCCCCCGATAGCTGAACATTATGAACATATGGACGGAGCATCTCAGTCCGTCCCAGGAGCTCCGCACTTTTTATACTTTATCTTTCATTTAAAATCCCTGTTTTTCAGCGTGAAGCTTTTATTATTAACCCGATTCTCCTGAAAAAATACGTTCAGAAACCTCGACGACATTTCTCTTGTATTTAAATTCAGGTCTTATTGGGACATTGCAGTTATTTTATAAAACAAATAAACAAAATAAAATTAATAAAAATAAGGATTCATTTTTTATTTACAATTAAGATAGCTTATAACACATACACATATTTGTAAATACACAATATGTAAATGCATTGTTTTTTCGAGACAAGGTCATTTTGCAGATTAGTTTACAAACTTTATCCTGCTTCTAAAATGACTAAACCCTGCATTACTGCAGTAATATTAGTCCACTATTGTTCATGTCATGGATTTAAATTTAAATAACCAAATTCTGTTCATTTTAAAATGCAATTATTAAACATTTCATTAAAAATTGTTTTTATTAATCAAAGCAGAAAAACACTGTGGTTAGTAAATGGTAATCATGCATTAAAATGTAATTATTATGTAACTTTCTATGAATAAAAGGGAAATGATGTAAAAATTCACTTATTTACTCTCAGTAGATCAACAAGACCCATAATACTGTCTTATATTTATAGATCGTGCATCATTACGCTTTAAAGATAATAAATCCTGGTATGAAAAATGTCCTTTTTTGTACATTTTATCCTTTGTGCCATTTTAAGCACTGTTCAGGTAGTCCTGCTGTCCCCTTGACTGGAGGCCAAATAATCACAGGACACTGCTTATCCTTTTCTGTCATTAATTTTCACCCTCCGAGCCCCACATCCCTCCACAGCCTGATTAATTTTCACCCTAGCATGTAGCCCCAATGCTAATTTAGCAGCTCTGGGGAAAGCAGAAGATTCATGAGCGGCTCTGACTCCTGCCATTTAGATTCAGTGGAGAGGAGAAATGTCACGACACACTCCGCTTATGTTCACGCAAAGTTTCCAAGCTGCAGAATGACCTCTTTCTCTTTTATGATTCATGTTAAGTGCCACTTTTGTTCTTTTTCTCCCGTCTTTCCCGACAGCGCTGACGTTCAGCTGGATTTTTAATGAGTTCCCGTCGTTTGTGAAGCAGGACGCTCGCAGGTTTGTGTCTCAGGAGACGGGGAACCTGTACATCGCTAAAGTGGAGCCGTCCGATGTGGGAAACTACACTTGTGTCGTGACCAATACCGTCACAAAAACCCGCGTCCACGGCCCGCCCACTCCTCTGGTCCTGCGGACTGACGGTGAGGAAACTGTTCTATCAGATACACTACTGACTCACAATTACACCAGCGTGAGCAGATTCACTGATACACTTCTATAATCACACCCACCTGTTCCAGTGAATACATCACCATTAATAACATTATTATTGCATGGTTTATTAATGTGTAACTACAGTTATTAAAGGAATGTAATATATAACAGAACCTCAGACAGACTGGCTCATCCCAGTCTCCTAAACTCACAGCTGAACCGGAGCTGAATTGAAGCCTCCAGATCAGAAGCAAATAAAGCAAACTAGGCTTCTCGTTTTATTCTTTTTTTCAGGAAATACAAATGATATCAAAAGGTTAATGAGGAGTTTCTTTGCAAATCTTAAGATGGCCAACTAGCACATGTTTTGTTGCCTGCAGCCTGACATTATCAAAAGGTCCTGAAATGGAAAGGTCATTTGTCCTGCGCTGATGAAATTCTGGTGGATTTACCCCTGGGATAAACCAAATTCACCTTTAGTTATAAAACCGAAGAGAAAAATATCAGAACAGCAGAATCTAATCCGAAATCTCTGTTTAACTAAATTCTATTAAACTGAACTGAAGAGCCGTTAGTAAAACTGTCCCCTGCAGCTGATTGGTTGTTCTGAAGAGCAGAGTGATCTTCACTCTAAAATAAAGTTATTATACATTATTATTATTATTATTATTATTATTATTATTATTATTATTAACCCTTCTCTCCCCTCGTCCTGCTTTCAGCTGATCTAATAAACAGCAGGAGGGTCTTCAGGACACTGAAGTTCATCAACAAAGGCCGCCTTAATTATCTGTTTAATCAGGATTCAGAAATTAATGAGCAGCTGTACTTTCATCAGGGTTGGGAAACAATGCAATACAATTATTTAAGATTTACAAAATTATATTTCAGCTCATTATGAATGATAAGGATGATTTTAGATGAAGTAAAGTGTTATGAGGGAATCATGTGGGCGGAGTTTACTGCATGAAGGATAGTGGTGTTATCCACTACAATACCACCACAAGCTAATATACTTTTACCACTGCAAACCACAATACAGTGCTGCCATTGCTGTGTTTCAAAACCTTGTATCTTCAGAATGTTAACTCAAAAAAAGAAAAATATTTTATTCAGTCATTTTGAATCATTTCTATTGGTCCATTTATCCAGTGAACATTCAGTGTAAAGGACAACTGGCAGATTCACATTATTCACATTATGTCAAAAAGTGCCAAATCCAACCCATTCATTAGGACTCCTCCCCCTATCACTAGTGATGCTCCAGCACCAGGAGGGTGAAGACCAGCACACGCCTCCTCCGATACATGTGAAGTCAGACTCCGCCTCTTTTTGAGCTGCTGCTGATTCTTTAGCATTACCGAGTAGCATCACAGCGCTAATGCTCGGAGGAAAGCGCAGCGACTCGGTTCTGATACATCAGCTCACAGACGCAGCCTTGTGCTGATACACATCACCCTAGGAGTGATGAGGGGAAAGAGCGCCATCTACCCAACCGGAGGGAGCTAGGCCAATTGTGCTGCTCTACCTGTTTTTAAACACTGAACTGAATCTCTTTCCTCAGGAATTATGGGAGAATATGAGCCCAAGATTGAAGTGCAGTTTCCCGAGGTGGTTCAGGTGGCGAAAGGATCGACGGTGAAGTTAGAATGTTTTGCTTTGGGCAAGTAAGTGTGAGAGAGTTCACTATAAATAAAAATATAAAGAACTAAAAATACTTTTAATTAGTTTGTTAATTTTGATATTTTTATTTATTGTATGTTATTCTGATTAAAATTATATATATATATATATATATATATATTCTTTCATTACTTACATAAAAAATAATGAACAGTTAATTACATTTACATTCTGTTTTATTAGTGTTAAATAATTTTCTTTAAGTTAGAATTTGTATAAAACTCTAATATGTGATCAGTGATGTGCAGCCAGGTTTAATCCTGAAATGATATTATAGTTATTATAATATCTGCAGTGTGTGGGTTAACTATTTGAGTACAATTTGAAGTGAGTGACTCTAAATCCCAATAAAATCCTGTAGAAAATGGACTAATATTTAACTATGAGTCACAAATAGAGATACAGTGTAAATACGTATATATCATGTGTAAATATAAATATATATATATATATGCAGTCCGGCTCCGGCGATTTCCTGGCGGCGGGTGGACGGGGTTCCCTTCGCTCGTAAGGTAGACATGAGGAAGATCAGCGGGGTGCTGGAGATCCCGTACTTCCAGCAGGAGGACGGCGGGACGTACGAGTGCATCGCCGAGAACCTGAAGGGAAGGAACTCTGTGCAGGGAAAGCTCTCCTTCTACGGTACGAAATTACTCTACCATTCACATCAATATTTCACCACGGAAACAGAGCTGTCAGATCAGCTCAGAGTGAAGAACCAGAACACAAAACCGGAGTGTGTGTGTGTGTGTGTGTGTGTGTGTGTGTGTGTGTGTGTGTAGGGTGTGTGTGTGTGTGTGTGTGTGTGTGTGTGTGTGTGTGTGTGTGTGTGTGTGTGTGTAGGGTGTGTGTGTGTGTGTGTGTGTGTGATCAGCTGATGCTACTTCAGTATAATTAATAATAAATCTTAATATAAATCTGATAGAACCGGTTCCTGCGGTCGGTCTGATAGAACCGGTTCCTGCGGTCGGTCTGATAGAACCGGTTCCTGCGGTCGGTCTGATAGAACCGGTTCCTGCGGTCGGTCTGATAGAACCGGTTCCTGCGGTCGGTCTGATAGAACCGGTTCTGTCTGTGGGAAAATCCGCTCGCAGGAAAACGAACAGAAGCGTATTTAATATGGACTTTCAAATAAAGAGTTCAGGACCTCCTTCCTGCTCCGCCGTTTCAGCAGCGCTGCATTGTTCACGACGGCTCGCTATTAAATAAGTACCTGTCGCACCGCAGCGCTGGGATTTATCCCCTTATGGGAGCGTCGCTAACGCTAGCGCTCGCATTAGCTCTGCTGCTGCCAGCCTGATGCCCACTGGCCCATTTACAGGAATAACCGCCGCATGTTTTATTAGCCTTTTTCCTCTCGCTGTTTATATTTGCTGTGACACAAAACGCCGGGCTCCGGGTTCCTCCAAGAAGCTGCGCTAATTGATTAGCGTGACGTGTGAGTTAGCGATTCGCGTAGCCGTGTGTTCAGAGAGTCTCTGGCCCAGATTCTGCAGAGCTCCCGTCGTGTAGCGACAGCAGCGCTTCTATTGTTTATTTATTTTTAGAAAGGTTGTGTTCTTCATTTTGCTTTCTCACTGACCCTCACCCCTCATCCTCCCCCTCCTCCCCCGCCCCTCCTCCCCCGCCCCTCCCCCGCCCCCTCCTCCCCCCTCTCTCCTCTCCACGGCTATAAGTCAGGCTCGGTCGTCCCGTGGTTATAACTCATTCCGTGCATTAAACTATTCGTCATTATTTACAGCGACTCTCCGAACAGCAGCTGCCTGTAAATAAACCCTGAACTGAGCAGCGGATAACACCACCCTGCTCCTCCACCATTTCCTCTCTACCTCTCTCTACCCCTCTCTCTCTCTCTCTCTACTTCTCTACCTCTCTACCTCTCTACCTCTCTCTCTCTCTACTTCTCTCTCTCTGTCTCTCTCTCTCTACTTCTCTACCTCTCTCTCTCTCTTCCTCTCTCTCTCTTTCTCTGTCTTTCTCTCTCTCTGTCTCTCTATCTACTTCTCTACCTCTGTCTCTCTCTCTATTTCTCTCTCTCTCTCTACCTCTCTCTCTCTTTCTCTGTCTTTCTCTCTCTCTGTCTCTCTATCTACTTCTCTACCCCTCTTTACCTCTCTCTCTCTCGCTCTCTCGCTCTCTCTCAGGTGATAAGGATCTGTAATCTTATTTTGAAGTCTTGTGGAATGAGGGCTGGAGGACGTTGGTCAGCAGAGTGAGGGAAGCGAGAGGAGCGAGAGAAGCGAGGGATCGATAAGTGTATCTCATGTTTATCACTTCCTCTGGCGGGGGAGCGAGGTGCAGGCGGAGAGCCCGGTCCGGCAGTATCAGGGTGATTAGTGATTAGTGATCAGAGGGTTTTGTTGTGTGTTTTTTGTGTAGTTAAAAGAAGAGCGTTTCATTTTATTAAATGATTATTTATTATTATTAAAAAAGTTATTATTGCTTGGTTTTAGAGTATCTGTGATATCAGGAGTATTAATCAGCTTAAATAAATTTACATAAACTTTTACAAACTGCATCAGGGCTAGCCCATTAGCTTGTAGCATAAGTATTAGCTTTGGGCTAATTATTTCATCTATAGAACAGGTTTAGCTTTGCATTTCTGTTGCTGAGGCCTTAAAGACTTTTATAACCTAATGTTGGACACTGGTGAATGAGTGATATGAAAGATGTGATTATGGAATATATACATTCCTGGGCGTGGGTGTGGCCATGTGCTGTGTGGGCAGGGTTTAATCAGGGCCGGTTTGATTTAGGAGGAGGGGCTAAGGGTCAATGCTCTTTCAGTGGGTGAGTGATAGACTGATCTTCTCTGATGGAAAAGAGGAGAGTGAGAGGTAGAGCTGTACAAAACTACAAGCTGTATTACTCTTTATTATAATTCATATGTTTGTTTGTTTTCTTATAATAATTAATTTAATTGTTTACTTAAACTTGTGTTCAAATTTACCTGTACAGTTATCTTATGTTATATTTTGTTAGGAAAATGTTAATCACAGCTTTGGCAATACAAATGTGAATATTTGTCATGATAATAAAGCAACTTTGAATTTGAATTTGAAATTAGAGAGAGAGAAAGAGAGACAGAGAGAGAGAGAAAGAGAGAGAGGGAGAGAAAGAGTGAGAGAGAGAGAGAGAGAGAGAGAGAGAGAGAGAGAGAGATATTTCCATGTTCATTACGAAAGCTCAGGTTGTGCTTTTTAGCTTCATTATAAGCAGGTTTGAGTTACGCACCTTTAAAAGACAGGGATCGATGCAGCTCATCTATATTTAAACCCTAATTTACTTTAATGGCGTAAAGGGAGGCGGTTTATGGAGCTCTTGGGCTACGAATGAACATGTTAGGTGTAATGTCCTTACTGCAGCTCACACAACTCAAACACAACTCAACACAAACACAACTCAAACACAACTCAACTCAAACACAACTCAAACTCAACTCAAACACAACTCAAACACAACTCAAACTCAACTCAAACACAACTCAACTCGAACACAACTCAAACTCAACTCAAACACAACTCAAACACAACTCAAACTCAACTCAAACACAACTCAAACTCAACTCAAACAGAACTCAACTCAAACACAACTCAAACTCAACTCAAACAGAACTCAACTCAAACACAACTAAAACGCAACTCAACTCGAACACAACTCAAACTCAACTCAAACACAACTCAAACACAACTCAAACACAACTCAAACTCAACTCAAACAGAACTCAACTCAAACACAACTCAAACTCAACTCAAACAGAACTCAACTCAAACACAACTAAAACGCAACTCAACTCGAACACAACTCAAACTCAACTCAAACACAACTCAAACACAACTCAAACTCAACTCAAACACAACTCAAACTCAACTCAAACAGAACTCAACTCAAACACAACTCAAACTCAACTCAAACAGAACTCAACTCAAACACAACTAAAACGCAACTCAACTCAAACTAAACTCAAACACAACTCAAACACAACTCAAACACAATTCAACTCAAATACAACTCAAACACAACTCAAACACAGCTCAAACACAACTCAAACTCAGCTCAAACACAAGACAAACACATCTTGTACACAACTCAACTCAAACACAACACAAACACAACTCAAACACAACTCAAACTCAACTCAAACACAACGCAACTCAAACACAACTCAAACGCAACTCAAACACAACTCAACTCAAACACAACTCAAACTCAACTCAAACACAACTCAAACACAACTCAAACGCAACTCAACTCAAACACAACACAACTCAAACACACCTCAACTCAAACACAACTCAAATACAACTCAAACACAACTCAAACTCAACTCAACTCAAACACAACTCAACTCAAACACAACTCGAACGCAACTCAAACACAACTCAAACACAACTCAAACACAACTCAAACTCAGCTCAAACACAACTCAACTCAAACAACTCAACTCAACCACAACTCAAACACAACACAAACACAACTCAAACATAACTCAAACACATCTCAAACACAACACAAACATAGTTTAAACACAACACAAACACAACTCAAACACAACACAAACACATCTCAAACACAACTTAAACACAACACAAACAACACAAGCACAACTTAAACACAACACAAACACATCTCAAACACAACTCACATCACCCACACAACTCACATCACAAACAAACACATGATGGTTGTTTGTGATGTGAGTTGTGTGTGATGTGAGTTGTGTGTGTGATGTGAATTGTGTGAATTGTGTGAGTTGTGTGTGTTTGTGATGTGAGTTGTGTGAGTTGTGCGTGTGATGTGAGTTGTGTGTCTGATGTGAGTTGTGTTTGTGATGTGAGTTGTGTGTGTTTGTGATGTGAGTTGTGTGAGTTGTGCGTGTGATGTAAGTTTTGTGTCTGATGTGAGTTGTGTTTGTGATGTGAGTTGTGTGAGTTGTGCGTGTGATGTTTGTTGTGTGTGAGATGTGAGTTGTGTGTGTGATGTGAGTTCTGTGTGCTATGAGTTGTGTTTTTGATGTGAATTGTGTGAGTTGGCTGAAGTTGAGTTTGAGGGTTGAAGACTGAATCTAATGCGGTGGTTTTTCTGTTTCTTGATGTGGTTCCTTTGTGTGTTGATGTGGTTCTGCTGTGTGTTGATATGGTTCTGCTGTGTGTTGATGTGGTTCTGTTGTGTGTTGATGTGGTTCTGCTGTGTGTTGATGTGGTTCTGCTGTCTGTTGATGTGGTTCTGCTGTCTGTTGATGTGGTTCTGTTGTGTGTTGGTGTGGTTCTGCTGTTGATGTGGTTCTGCTGTGTGTTGATGTGGTTCTGCTGTGTGTTGATGTGGTTCTGTTGTGTGTTGATATGGTTCTGCTGTTGATGTGGTTCTGCTGTGTGTTGATGTGGTTCTGCTGTGTGTTGATGTGGTTCTGCTGTGTGTTGATGTGGTTCTGTTGTGTGTTGATATAGTTCTGCTGTTGATGTGGTTCTGCTGTGTGTTGAGGTGGTTCTGCTGTGTGTTGATATGGTTCTGCCTTTGATGTGGTTCTGCTGTCTGTTGATGTGGTTCTGCTGTGTGTTGATGTGGTTCTGCTGTGTGTTGATGTGGTTCTGTTGTGTGTTGATATGGTTCTGCTGTTGATGTGGTTCTGCTGTCTGTTGATGTGGTTCTGCTGTGTGTTGATGTGGTTCTGCTGTGTGTTGATGTGGTTCTGTTGTGTGTTGATATAGTTCTGCTGTTGATGTGGTTCTGCTGTGTGTTGAGGTGGTTCTGCTGTGTGTTGATGTGGTTCTGCTATTGATGTGGTTCTGCTGTGTGTTGATGTGGTTCTGCTGTGTGTTGATATGGTTCTGCTGTTGATGTGGTTCTGCTGTGTGTTGATGTGGTTCTGCTGTGTGTTGATGTGGTTCTGCTGTTGATGTGGTTCTGCTGTGTGTTGATGTGGTTCTGCTGTGTGTTGATGTGGTTCTGCTGTTGATGTGGTTCTGCTATTGATGTGGTTCTGCTGTGTGTTGATGTGGTTCTGTTGTGTGTTGATATGGTTCTGCTGTGTGTTGATGTGGTTCTGTTGTGTGTTGATATGGTTCTGCTGTGTGTTGATGTGGTTCTGCTGTCTGTTGATGTGGTTCTGCTGTCTGTTGATGTGGTTCTGTTGTGTGTTGATGTGGTTCTGCTGTGTGTTGATGTGGTTCTGCTGTGTGTTGATGTGGTTCTGTTGTGTGTTGATATGGTTCTGCTGTTGATGTGGTTCTGCTGTGTGTTGATGTGTTTTTGCTGTGTGTTGATGTGATTTTGCTGTGTGTTGATGTGGTTCTGCTGTTGATGTGGTTCTGCTGTGTGTTGATGTGTTTTTGCTGTGTGTTGATGTGGTTCTGCTGTTGATGTGTTTTTGCTGTTGATGTGGTTCTGCTGTGTGTTGATGTGGTTCTGTTGTGTGTTGATGTGGTTCTGCTGTGTTGATGTGGTTCTGCTGTGTGTTGATATGGTTCTGCTGTGTGTTGATGTGTTTTTGCTGTGTGTTGATGTGGTTCTGCTGTGTGTTGATGTGTTTTTGCTGTGTGTTGATGTGGTTCTGCTGTGTGTTGATGTGTTTTTGCTGTGTGTTGATGTGGTTCTGCTGTGTGTTGATGTGTTTTTGCTGTGTGTTGATGTGGTTCTGCTGTGTGTTGATGTGTTTCTGTTGTGTTGATGTGGTTCTGCTGTGTGTTGATGTGGTTCTGCTGTGTGTTGATGTGGTTCTGCTGTGTGTTGATGTGGTTCTGCTGTGTGTTGATATGGTTCTGATGTGTGTTAATGTGGTTCTGCTGTGTGTTGATGTGGTTCTGCTGTGTGTTGATGTGTTTTTGCTGTGTGTTGATGTGGTTCTGCTGTGTGTTGATGTGGTTCTGCTGTGTGTTGATGTGGTTCTGCTGTGTGTTGATGTGGTTCTGCTGTGTGTTGATGTGGTTCTTCTGTGTGTTGATGTGGTTCTGTTGTGTGTTGATATGGTTCAGCTGTTGATGTGGTTCTGCTGTGTGTTGATGTGGATCTGCTGTGTGTTGATGTGGTTCTGTTGTGTGTTGATGTGGTTCTGCTGTGTTGATGTGGTTCTGCTGTGTGTTGATATGGTTCTGCTGTGTGTTGATGTGGTTCTGCTGTGTGTTGATATGGTTCTGCTGTGTGTTGATGTGGTTCTGCTGTGTGTTGATGTGGTTCTGCTGTGTGTTGATGTGGTTCTGCTGTGTGTTGATGTGGTTCTGTTGTGTGTTGATATGGTTCTGCTGTGTGTTGATGTGGTTCTGCTGTGTGTTGATATGGTTCTGCTGTGTGATGATGTGGTTCTGTTGTGTGTTGATGTGGTTCTGCTGTTGATGTGGTTCTGCTGTTGATGTGGTTCTGCTGTGTGTTGATGTGTTTCTGTTGTGTATTGATGTGGTTCTGCTGTGTTGATGTGGTTCTGCTGTGTGTTGATATGGTTCTGTTGTGTGTTGATGTGGTTCTGCTGTGTGTTGATATGGTTCTGTTGTGTGTTGATGTGGTTCTGCTGTGTGTTGATGTGGTTCTGCTGTGTGTTGATGTGGTTCTGTTGTGTGTTGATATGGTTCAGCTGTTGATGTGGTTCTGCTGTGTGTTGATGTGGTTCTGCTGTGTGTTGATGTGGTTCTGCTGTGTGTTGATGTGGTTCTGCTGTGTGTTGATGTGGTTCTGCTTTGTGTTGATATGGTTCTGTTGTTGATGTGGTTCTGCTGTGTGTTGATGTGGTTCTAGCTCCGCCGCAGCTGATCGAGAAGCCGCAGGATCTGCAGAAGGCGATCGGGGACGCTGTGGTGTGGGAATGCACCGCCACCGGAAAACCCAAACCCTCCTACAGGTGGATGAAAAATGGAGAAAATCTGGAGGCTGAAGAGGTTCGTCTGATTCTGATCTGCTTTCGTTTCTGGGATTTTTGCTTCATTATTGAACAAGTTTGTTTTGCAGATTTTAAAAGACGCTCCACTTCAGGTCACATGACTGTAAACTAGTAAAGTATGGTGTAAAGTTTGGTGTATAAAGTAAAGTGTAAAGAATTGTCTGATTCCAGCACAGTAATCTTATTTCTCAAGAAGAAAAGATATTTTCCAGTTTTACAAAAAACAATCCTTTGCATTTGTTGATTTATTGTATATTATATAGTAATGTCACCTAAAAATAATTTACTCATGACTTGCTTTATAAATCTTATTCTAAACTGCATTCAACAAGAGATCACACTCACTCTTTTATAAAGTAATAATATAAAAGGACAGAAAGTTTTACGATGACCAGGGCAGAGGGTCTTTTGTTGTCACTTTTACATTACATTACTTTACATTTAGCAGATGCTCTTATGAAAAGCAACTGACAAAGAATGATGTCCATTAGAAATTGAGATTCCCTTGAGAAAAGTTTCTAACCTCCCGCTGCTGTCTGGGTGCTGAAAGGTTGTTTCTCAGAGCTTTTGGTCTAAATCATGTTCTAAAACTCAGCTGTGGATCTTGAGCTTAGTTTTAGATTTATGTCGTCATCAAATGCAGAATATTTACATAATCTCCAGTAATGTACACTTGATCTTAAAGTGATGAGTTGGTTTAAATGTGGCTGAACTCAGGAAAACAGAGCGCAGTAATCTTCCATTAAATCTCTGAACTCAGAGAGCAGAATTTAATCCTCTTCTCCCCGCAGGCCAATGAGAGAGAGAGGGCTTATAAACCTTTACCGTCTACTAAACATGCGTTTCCCCGTCTCTATTACAGCGCTTCACTACAGCACAATAAATGCTGATTCACTTTTATCTCTTTATATTGAACACAACCCTTTGTAATTTTCAGTGTGAGTTATAGATCATTAGAGTGATGCATTTACACAAAAGACTCCTTTTCCCAGAATTCTCAGCCCCTGCCCTTATAAAGCTGCATTATTCAGTAGAGATTGATCGCTGAAGTCTCTGCACAGAACAGATATAATAAATAAACAAATAAACACACTTTATGGAAATTTGCTCACTTGCGCAACATGTTACCGAACAAACCAGAGTTCATCGATCCGTCTGAAGAGTGATATTAGTGATATTAGTGATATTAATAAGAGTGAGGTAAGATCTTACCACGATATCCAGACTCCCTCCATCTGACTCACTCTTTACTGCCCAGTCAGGATCTCAGCGCTGCATAATTAACAATCTGTCCATGAGTTCTTTTTGTTCTTTGTTAAGAAAAGCAGAAGAATATTTTCTGTTTGTGGCTGAAGTTCCTCTCAGCTTCTAAATTATGCTTTTAAAAATACTAAGATAAAAATCCTCATTAAATTTAGTCTCAGTTTTGACAGTAAATATGCACACTAGTGAGGAACAGCAGCACAAACACAGGGGGTGTGGTCTTCATCCCTCACCTGAAGATCTACTTTTCTACTTTTAGATCTTCATAAATCTAACGGTCCATGTAGCCAATCAAGGATTTCTGAAGGCAGTCATTATTTGGATCAGGTAAAAACATCTGAAGAAATGTTTTAATAGTAAATAATCTTCAAATCAAATGAAGCATGATCAAATTATGATAATCAAAACATGTTAAATTTTCTAACACCTTTTGTTTCTGCTGGTTAAGAGCTAAATCCCTGATTGGGTCC
This sequence comes from Astyanax mexicanus, assembly GCF_023375975.1. NCBI lineage: Eukaryota > Metazoa > Chordata > Actinopteri > Characiformes > Acestrorhamphidae > Astyanax > Astyanax mexicanus. The sequence goes on along the minus strand of NC_064412.1, from coordinate 124,193 downwards.
TTTAGCTACATTTGCATCAGAGAGGTATAGCATGATTTGGAGGGATAATTGAATTAATCAATGTAGAACTATTGCAATTTCCAAATGCCATTATCAACATTCAGCACTGTAATCAATCTGATTACTGAAGTTCCTATTTTTAATATTATCAGTGTAAAAGAGGTTTAATCTCTTTATTAAAGGATTCTGTTAAAGGGTTAATGGTTTGGTGACGGCCGGGTTAAACCCTGGTTTAATGTGGTTCAGTAAAAACACAAACTCGTCCTGATAAACCGCAGCGCCGCATCGTCCTGACCGAGCGCTGAAGTGACCCGATCACTGTAATTCAGCAGATGGTCTCCCTCAGGTCCTCCTCTACGCAAAACTGCTGATTTAAGTGAACCGTCACGCTTAATTAATAGCGCTAGCCGAAGCCGCTAAACAGATAAATACTGCCATGTGCTTTTCCACTCCGGCGGCCTCCATCACCCTCCTCCATCTCCCTCACCCACCGATACCCAACCTACCTCCTCCTCCACCTCACCTCCATCTCCATCTCCCTCACCCACCGATACCCAACCTACCTCCTCCTCCACCTCACCTCCATCTCCATCTCCCTCACCCACCGATACCCAACCTACCTCCTCCTCCACCTCACCTCCATCTCCATCTCCCTCACCCACCAATACCCAACCTACCTCCTCCTCCATCTCCCTCACCCACCGATACCCAACCTACCTCCACCTCCACCTCACCTCCATCTCCATCTCCCACCGATACCCAACCTACCTCCTCCTCCACCTCACCTCCATCTCCATCTCCCTCACCCACCAATACCCAACCTACCTCCACCTCCACCTCACCTCCATCTCCATCTCCCTCACCCACCGATACCCAACCCACCTCCACCTCACCTCCTCCTCCATCTCCCTCACCCACCGATACCCAACCCACCTCCACCTCAACTCCTCCTCCATCTCCCTTACCCACCGATACCCAACCTACCTCCTCCTCCATCTCCCTCACCCACCGATACCCAACCCACCTCCACCTCACCTCCATCTCCCTCACCCACTGATACCCAACCCACCTCCACCTCAACTCCTCCATCTCCCTCACCCACTGATACCCAACCCACCTCCACCTCACCTCCTCCATCTTCCTCACCCACTGATACCCAACCCACCTCCACCTCACCTCCTGCTCCATCTCCCTCACCCACTGATACCCAACCCACCTCCACCTCACCTCCTCCTCCATCTCCCTCACCCACTGATACCCAACCTACCTCCACCTCACCTCCTCCTCCATCTTCCTCACCCACTGATACCCAACCCACCTCTACCTCACCTCCTCCTCCATCTCCCTCACCCACTGATACCCAACCCACCTCCACCTCACCTCCTCCTCCATCTCCCTCACCCACCGATACCCAACCTACCTCCACCTCACCTCCTCCTCCATCTCCCTCACCCACCGATACCCAACCTACCTCCTCCTCCACCTCACCTCCATCTCCATCTCCCTCACCCACCAATACCCAACCTACCTCCACCTCACCTCCATCTCCATCTCCCTCACCCACCGATACCCAACCCACCTCCACCTCACCTCCTCCTACTTCTCCCTCACCCACTGATACCCAACCCACCTCCACCTCACCTCCTCCTCCATCTCCCTCACCCACTGATACCCAACCTACCTCCACCTCACCTCCTCCTCCATCTTCCTCACCCACTGATACCCAACCCACCTCCACCTCACCTCCTCCTCCATCTCCCTCACCCACTGATACCCAACCTACCTCCACCTCACCTCCTCCTCCATCTCCCTCACCCACTGATACCCAACCCACCTCCACCTCACCTCCTCCTCCATCTCCCTCACCCACCGATACCCAACCTACCTCCACCTCACCTCCTCCTCCATCTCCCTCACCCACCGATACCCAACCTACCTCCTCCTCCACCTCACCTCCATCTCCATCTCCCTCACCCACCAATACCCAACCTACCTCTACCTCACCTCCTCCTCCATCTCCCTCACCCACTGATACCCAACCCACCTCCACCTCACCTCCTCCTCCATCTCCCTCACCCACTGATACCCAACCCACCTCCACCTCACCTCCTCCTCCATCTCCCTCACCCACTGATACCCAACCCTCCTCCACCTCACCTCCATCTCACCTCATCATCTCTTCACCTCATCCTCCATCTTCCTTTAACTCTCCTCACCCATCGATATGTTGTTATAAAGCTGGAATTATTTATATAAAGCTGATGTTCTGAGATGTTTACAGTGAGGATCTGAGGGTAAAACAGTGAAACATGATGGGAATAATTTTATGTTCATTTTTAGACTGAAAACCAGTTAACTATTTCTCTTCTGCGCAGCTTCACCAGTTTTCAGCGAGGAATAAATGCAGATTAGTAAATTCAGATGCTGATATTTCTGATGTTTCTGGTTTATTCAGGGTAATTTATTTTTCTGTAATTATTTGTAAGACAGACGTTGGTCAGTGTGAGCAGGACTAATACAGTTCACAACCATCATAAACCTGACATACCTTCTCCTTTTTACTCTCTCTCTCTCTCTCTCTCTTTCACTTTACTTATCAAATAAACAGAGTACAGCTGTATTTCCACATAATAAATATACAGATTTATTACAGTCGTGTTCTTTGCTGTCCTCCACCTTCCCCCCTCCGTCTACACCTCCTCCCTCCTTCCTCCATTAGCAACAAACGTCCAGATTTATGGGTGGCTGCGTCCATCAGCCTCCAGACATAATTCACACCCTGGCGGACAGCGAGCACTTTTATGCAGATTAGCAATCTCAGTAAAAGACTCTTAACGGAGATACGTGTTTTTGTTCTGCAGGAGAGGGTGCAGGTGGTTAATGGCGCTCTGTCCATCAGTCACTTGGTTCTCTCCGACGCTGGAATTTACCAATGTGTGGCCGGGAACAAGTACGGCGAGGTTTACTCCAACGCCGAGCTCAGAGTGATCGGTAAGATCCATCATTAACCTGCTCATAAACACTGGATACACAATTACAGAAAACAGACTGTACTGATATTAGAAAAGCAGATCTGGAGTTTATTTTAAATCATTATTTAAAATAAATCTAGTGACAAATAAAATATAAAATAATATATAATCAAATATATTAGTCCTGTAATATAGTATTTTTTTAATTATAAATTCCTATAGATAGAAGCTGTAATAAATGAAAAGATAATGTATGAATGGATATGTTTAGTAATTGTTAAACAGATAAATAGGTAATTACAGTTTTTGTGGGTGGTGTGTATGAGCTGCAGGGGTGGGGTTAAGGGAAAGTGGGTGCAGTGTAATTGAAGGATCAGATTCTCACACTAAATCAAGCAGCTTTAAAAAAAGGTAAAGCAGCAGCTCCAAGAAAAAAGTTGTTTAAAACAACGTTAGATATGAATATAAATAAAATATAAAATAAAATATCAGAATCACATATTAAAGCTTCATGGATGGAAATGTTCAGAAAGAGCAGAAAGCTGCTCCTGCTAAAGGCCTGATGATCCTCAGCTTTAAACTGAAGATTTTACAGCAGAATTTTGGAGCACCTTCATCCTAAATAGCAGCTTTTGAGTTTTAGTCGTGGCTCAGTGACTGCTGAGAAAAATGGGTTTTATATTCACCACCTCAGCTTTAAAATCCTGTAATATTACTCTACTGCCTCAGTCCACATGCTTCTCTCACTTCTGATGCCACTGTTCTATTTCTTAGCTCAACAAATCCATCTAATCATCTGCTCAGCTACGCCCCCACAACTCTTGAGAGCCAATCAGTGTGCTGGATGTGGAAATGAGCAGTAAATACTCGGGCCGTCTGACTAAACCATAAACTCGATATTAAACAGATGATCACATACGATATTATAAAGATCTGCCTTTATGTTTACTCTTAAATTTGGAGCCAGAGCATGTGCAGTACAGACTGGAGGCCATGTGACCATCCAGACCCCGCCCATATTTCTCTATACTGGCCAATGGTATAAAAACAGGTAATGAATTAAACTTAAATCAGCACAAACTGCACACCAAGTTGGTATGTAATCTGTAATCCATGTATTATCCTGAAACATGTTTGGGAGAAATCTGTGTTATTTTTTTACAGGAAAATAATTGCTTCCTGTAATGTGAATTTAAACACAATGATTATTAACAGTCACAAGTGAATTAGAGCCCAGATATTTAACAATGCTGCTATAGTCCTAAAAAACAGTTTATTTATTCTGAATATCAGAATATTAACTGTCTCTCATCTTTTAATAACTGAGCTGTGCTGGTATAGATATATTCACACAGTAAAGCTACCATGTTTTTACTGCTGTATAAAAGATGGAGAAGGTTTTGTTTTTTGTTTGATTTTATTTTTTTCTGGGTGAGAGAGTTACTTTATGTTGTTAATTAGATCATCTCTATCAGAGGTTCCTCTAAATAAACATCATTAAAATAACTGTTTTACCTCAGAATTCTCAAACACTCGTGTGAAAAGTTATATTTTAAAAGCTGGTTTCTTTTTGTCTCAGATGAAGATTAGAAGTGGATCGTAGTGATGAAAGTAAAAGATTTGTAGATTTTGTTTTATTCAGACCCTTTTCTCTGGTTTCAGCCGTGGCTCCATCGTTCACCGGGAGTCAGCTGAGGGCTCATACTCTGGTGAAGGAGGGGGGTGATGTGCTGGTGGAGTGCAGGCCGAAGATGTCTCCGTGGGGGAAAATCTCCTGGAGGAAAGGCAGCGAGACTCTGAGAGAGAACAGCAGGTAACTTCAGTTTCAGTGTTCAGAGTGCTCATTGTTTTCAGAGTGCTCATTGTTTTCAGAGTGCTCATTGTTTTCAGAGTGCTCATTGTGCTCAGAGTGCTTAGAGTGTTCAGAGTGCTCAGAGTGCTCATTGTGTTCAGAGTGTTCAGAGTGCTCAGTGTTCAGAGTGCTCATTGTGCTCAGAGTGCTTAGAGTGTTCAGAGTGCTCAGTGTGTTCATTGTGTTCAGAGTGCTCAGTGTTCAGAGTGTTCAATGTGTTCATTGTGTTCAGAGTGTTCAGAGTGCTCAGTGTGTTCATTGTGTTCAGAGTGCTCAGTGTTCAGAGTGTTCAATGTGTTCATTGTGTTCAGAGTGTTCAGAGTGCTCAGTGTTCAGAGTGCTCATTGTGCTCAGAGTGCTTAGAGTGTTCAGAGTGCTCAGTGTGTTCATTGTGTTCAGAGTGTTCAGAGTGCTCAGTGTTCAGAGTGCTCATTGTGCTCAGAGTGCTCAGAGTGTTCAGAGTGCTCAGTGTGTTCATTGTGTTCAGAGTGTTCAGAGTGCTCAGTGTTCAGAGTGCTCATTGTGCTCAGAGTGCTTAGAGTGTTCAGAGTGCTCAGAGTGCTCATTGTGTTCAGAGTGTTCAGAGTGCTCAGTGTTCAGAGTGCTCATTGTGCTCAGAGTGCTCAGAGTGCTCAGAGTGCTCAGAGTGTTCAGTGTGTTCAGAGTGTTCAGTGTGTTCAGAGTGCTCAGTGTGTTCAGAGTGCTCAGAGTGCTCATTGTGTTCAGAGTGTTCAGAGTGTTCAGAGTGCTCAGTGTTCAGAGTGTTCAATGTGTTCAGAGTGCTCAGAGTGTTCACTGTGTTCAGAGTGCTCAGTGTGTTCAGAGTGCTCAGTGTGTTCAGAGTGCTCAGTGTGTTCAGTCTGTTCAGAGTGTTCAGAGTGCTCAGAGTGCTCATTGTGTTTAGAGTGTTCAGTGTGTTCAGAGTGTTCAGAGTGCTCAGAGTGCTCATTGTGTTCAGAGTGTTCAGAGCGCTCAGCGTGTTCAGTTTTGGTGGGTGTGGTGAGCAGTGGTTTTGGTGGGTGTGGTGAGCAGTGGTTTTGGTGGGTGTGGTGAGCAGTGGTTTTGGTGGGTGTGGTGAATTGGAGGAACTGTGGTGGGAAATGTGTGGAGAAGATCTGAGCAGTATAGGAGGTGTTTGAGCAACATGTGGGAATAAGATCTCTTACACCAGTTTTAATGTGTCATAGATTAAATTTCTACCCTTTTATCTATATGTAGCAATGTTTATTTATTTTAATGTATAAATGGTCCACCATTATCACCACTGTCATCACCACCATAACCACCTTCACCACTGTCACCATCTCCGTCACCACATTATTATCACTGTCACCACCATCACCACCACCGTCATCATCACTGTCACCACTGTTTAGCTTCTGAACCTGACGCCGCGCTCCACCAGCTTCACTGAACTAAACAGAGGAGAAGCGGCTCTTTAATCAGATTAATAATCAGCAGATCTGTTTTTATGCAGATGAGTCTGAGTGAAGAGTGAAGAGCAGCTGTCTGATCAAAGCTGGAGGAGATTAATTACCTTAATTATGAAGCTGTTCTTTAGTGGAGCTTGAAGGCGGGGCGGGGCGGAGTCACCGGCAGGGTAATCCATCTTTATAGCACCACCCCCCCCCCCCCAACCCCCCGTTCAGGTTTTATTTATTGTTTAAGCAGCAGTGGAGGAAGAAGAAGGCGATTATCTGTCTGTCTGTCTGTCTGTCTGTCTGTCTCTCCTCCTGCTCAACATGTCGTGTTCTGCTGGGATAAAGATTTTAGCTGAGACCTGCCGGCTGATCTAAACTCAGCTGATTTAATCTCTGCTGATTTAATCTCTGCTGATCTAAACTCAGCTGATCTAAACTCAGCTGATTTAAACTCTGCTGATCTAAACTCAGCTGATCTAAACTCTGCTGATTTAATCTCTGCTGATCTAAACTCAGCTGATCTAAACTCAGCTGATTTAATCTCTGCTGATTTAATCTCTGCTGATCTAAACTCAGCTGATCTAAACTCAGCTGATTTAAACTCTGCTGATCTAAACTCAGCTGATCTAAACTCTGCTGATTTAATCTCTGCTGATCTAAACTCAGCTGATCTAAACTCAGCTGATTTAAACTCTGCTGATCTAAACTCAGCTGATCTAAACTCTGCTGATTTAATCTCTGCTGATCTAAACTCAGCTGATCTAAACTCAGCTGATTTAATCTCTGCTGATTTAATCTCTGCTGATCTAAACTCAGCTGATCTAAACTCAGCTGATTTAAACTCTGCTGATCTAAACTCAGCTGATCTAAACTCTGCTGATTTAATCTCTGCTGATCTAAACTCAGCTGATCTAAACTCAGCTGATTTAATCTCTGCTGATTTAATCTCTGCTGATCTAAACTCAGCTGATCTAAACTCAGCTGATTTAAACTCTGCTGATCTAAACTCAGCTGATCTAAACTGCTGATTTAATCTCTGCTGATCTAAACTCAGCTGATCTAAACTCAGCTGATATCAACTCTGCTGATCTAAACTCAGCTGATTTAAACTCAGCTGATCTAAACTCAGCTGATCTAAACTCAGCTGATTTAAACTCTGCTGATTTAAACTCTGCTGATCTAAACTCAGCTGATCTAAACTCGGCTGATCTAAACTCAGCTGATATCAACTCTGCTGATCTAAACTCAGCTGATCTAAACTCAGCTAATCTAAACTCTGCTGATCTAAACTCAGCTGATCTAAACTCAGCTGATCTAAACTCTGCTGATCTAAACTCTGCTGATCTAAACTCATCTGATCTAAACTCAGCTAATCTAAACTCAGCTGATTTAATCTCTGCTGATTTAATCTCTGCTGATCTAAACTCAGCTGATCTAAACTCAGCTGATCTAAACTCAGCTGATTTAATCTCTGCTGATTTAATCTCTGCTGATCTAAACTCAGCTGATCTAAACTCAGCTAATCTAAACTCAGATGATTTAATCTCTGCTGATTTAATCTCTGCTGATCTAAACTCAGCTAATCTAAACTCAGCTGATTTAATCTCTGCTGATTTAATCTCTGTTGATCTAAACTCTGCTGATCTAAACTCAGCTAATCTAAACTCTGCTGATCTAAACTCTGCTGATCTAAACTCAGCTAATCTAAACTCTGCTGATCTAAACTCGGCTGATCTGAACTGAAAGTACACTGTGGGATATGACAGTATTTGTGTTGGATCCATGGGCGCAGATGGCACTGGGGACGGGGGGGACATGTCCCCCCCAGATTTATAGTGACCTCATCCGAAATCTAGCATCTACAAGCATAAACGTTGGGGTTTTAATTTAATTAACTGTACGTTTGTGGAGTTCTGTGTTCCACAATGCCCTCGTTTTTAAACTAGGAAGCGTTCAGTTCAGAGGTTACATTGTTCGGAGCTCCGTGTTCCAGTTCCAATGTAAATTTAACGCACCTTCTCAAGTCCGGGGTTCTAAGGAGCTGGTAACTGCCTGTAGACTACAGACACAGGCAGTTACCAGCTCCTTACGGTACGTGTCCACTGGCACTTTTTTTCAACGCAATCCGCTGCGCTGGATCTCCTTGCTTGTTTTTGAATTAAAATGAAGCAACAGAAGTAGACAGTCATAAGTTTAATATTTTTATTTTTTTTACCAACCTCACTGTAACCTACAGCTCTATAAATCCATATTCTGCCGCTTTCAGCTTCTCTTCTGTGGTTGAAAGGCGCCTGTTCTGTGTGTGTGTGTAAGAGGCTTGTGTGTGTGTGAAGACGAAGCCTGCTCTTCCCTCATTGGCTGGACGCAGCCTGCTTTTCCCTGATTGGCTGGACTGGACAGCCGGATTTATTTGAATAAAGTTGAGCCGGAGGGCGGAGCTGCGTTAAATGCAACGCAACCCGGCATGCACCGAGGCATGCAGCGGCTCTCTCCATTGATTTTATGTATGATGTTATTATGATGTTATTTTAGTAAGCAGTTGTTGTTAACTGAAATTATAAGATGTAAAATGTTAACATTGTCTTCCTGGTCTTGCCTAGGCTGTAGCAATGAAGAAACAAAAAACAATAACATATAACAATAACACTATTCTAAAGTTTGTTGCAGCATATATATATATATATATATATGATTTTACAGCTTGGTCCCCCCCAGTTCAAAATTTCCATCTGCGCCCCTGGTTGGATCTGAACCGTTACAGTACTGACACAGCTGCATTAAAAACAGGTTAAAATATAACAGTAAATAAAGTCGATGCAGAATCAAATTTCACATCAGCCTGTGAAACTGGACAGTTGTAAGATGTGCAAAAACACAAAGAGCATGCTAATGTTTGCATATTACAGACTGTACTGACTATCTCAGGGGGACGCAAATGTAAATCTATATTGATTATATGGATTTAAGTGAGTTTTGTGTCTATTTCCCCAATGCAACAAAACCCAAATCATGAGGTTAGTTTATTGTTCCTCCATTTAGTGTAATAAGGAGAATTTCTGTTAATTCCACTCTAAGTCGAACACAGCAGCTGCACTAGGTAATTTTGGTGCAACTGCACTCTCTCCAGAACTGTTATATTTGTATAAAATACTGTAGAATTACTTTACTAGTTCAGTTCACACGCTTCTTTTACTTCAGCTTGTCAACAAATACATGTGTACAGTTGTTTATGAGATCAATTTTTATTGAACAGCAGTGTTTTTTATTTATGTCCTCATAATTCTGCAGGACCAAGCTTTTTTTCAGTTTCTCAAATGTGAAAGAACAGTGAATCCTAAAATCTGCAAATGTATTGATACAGTTTCTACGCTCTGTAACTCAGGAGTTTTTATCACAGGGCTCTTCTCTCTCAGCTCACACGTTCAGGGTCTGTGTATAAAGCTCAGGAGTGCTGGTAATCCACAGATACTTTTATTTAATCTAAACAGAAATCTGCAATTTTACAACAAGCCAAACTAGAGACCTGAGTTCACTGAGTCCAAATAAAAACAGGTGATGTTCTCCACCTGAGTGCAGATTCAGCTGTAAATGGAGTCGGACAGATGATGGTTGATTTTCATCGCGCATCAGAGCGTCTGTCCTCACGAAGAGTCAGCCTGCTGCCTTTAACAGAAGATGAAAGGTTAATCATGAATTATTATGGAGTGAGTTAGGGGCGGTGCTTCTTTTTGATCTTGGAGTGATGGTGTACGGACCGGTCACTGTGTTCTGATGGCCGCTGTACTGATAGTGATCAGTCACGTCGTAGCTGTGGCTGCTGCATTAGCGCTTGATCTTAAAGCATGTTTTTAGGAGCTAAATTTTTATAGTGACAGAAATTGAGTTTAATTGATCACTTGTTGCCCAGTGAGATCTTACCGATCTATTCTGGAGAGTGGTAAAGTGTGAGTGCATTGTTTCTTAGAACGTAAAAAGCATCTATTAGGTCCATTTACACAACAGGAATTGCATTAAAATATACTCAGAGCATCAGACAAAACTTTAAATTGGTTCAGATTTTAAAATGTGTGCAAAATGAGAGGAAACAGGAGGTACAATAGTTTAATTAGTTGATTAATCAAGTAATATTACCCAGAAGAATTGATTAAATCAGTATTCATCAGCCCTGAGGAAGGTTGGCATATGCTGAGGTAGATGTTTTAGATACGCTGTTTACCTGCAGTACCTGTACATCCCCACTGCTGTCCTTCAGAGAGAGAGAGAGAGAGAGAGAGAGAGAGAGAGGGATAGAGGGAGAGAGAGTCAGCTTTGACGACTGTACACTCTAGGACATGAAGTGATTGCTGTCAGGATGATTTCCATTTAAAAGCACATCTGCCACCACGGCTCGGTTCCAGGTGAATCAATTCAAAGCTCTGAGGGTAGAAGGAGAGATGCACAGCCGAGCAGCTCTGCTGTCACTACAGATTCAGAGGACTCGTTCGATGGCCGAGATCCATTTACTTATCTAATTACGGCCTGTCCGTTCTCTGTTATCTTGTTATATCGGAACTGGACTTTAATTTGATTTTCCACGCTGCACTTAAAACGCAGACCTGTTTTCTCGTCCCCTGCAGTAACGCGACGTCATTCAAACACGGAATAATTTAGCTCAAAATACGTTAATCAAATACCGGCTGCTGTGGAAACAGGTGGTTTAATACCGAGTTGTGTTTAATAACGCTTTCGTCGAGCGAGAGGGGCATCTGATACTTAAGCAACAAGCTTTCGCGCTTATTAGATGGGAAATGTTTTTTTTAGCATGTTTTAAATGTCACGTCTCATTTTTTTTCCCACATCAAATCCTCTGATGTCCTTGCTCAGTTTCTAATTGAACATCTGTTGGAGGCTGGGAGGCCCAGTCGCTCAGACGAGAGAATACACTGAGAGAATATGAGGAACGCACACCTTCACTATTCAAACTTACTCCTTTTCTCACCTTCAGGGGATGTGCCGCCCTCCTGAATGTTTACGTGGCCGGCTTGTGTTCTTCGCTTTTCATTTCGCCCTCCGTTTGCTCGCCAGGGAAATTGGGAATGTTTAATCTTGTGAATGTCATGTGAAGGGGAGCGCACTCTACCCATCAGAGGATTGAAACATGCCCTGAAGCTTTCAGTTCCCTCGACTAACTTCCACCTTCTGCTTCTAACGTAGCCCATTTCTATCATTCTACCTTTTTTTTTACTTTCTAAACACTAAAAAAGGAGCAGTTCCCTCCGCTGGCCTGTAGCTGGAATTTTGCTAACGTTGCACCACAGGACACTTAAACCAGCAGGATGTGATTAGATATGGTGTGTGAGTGGCTTTGCCACAGAAGATCTATACGTATGGATTTATCCAAGCAGTCGATTGGTTAATCCTGATGGTAGACAAACATCGACCCCTTCTAATGTTATGTTTACAGACTTGTGATATTCAACATTAATTGAAGGCGGGATCTCTCCCCTCTGTCTGTTGTACTTATTCTTATAAATTAATTAAATTAAGTCATAATGTGTTAATAGTATACTCTCTTAACCTCTCTGACATCATCATTACAAAATTTACTGTCTGTTTCTCGAGATATCACCGGTCCCTGAGTGGATTTTAGGCAGCACTTCTTATTCCTAAAAGGATACCATTAATCAGATACTCCTTTCAAGAGTGTGTGTTTTTGCCCATAGAGTGAGTAGCTATTAGCACAGCAACACAGCAAAGCTAACAAACAACTTACTACAGCTAAAAATACAGCAGCAGCATTGAGAAAACAGAATTAGGAATTATGTACCTAAACAATAGGGGTGGGAATCTTTTACTATCTCACGATTCGATTCAAAATCGATTTGTGATTCAAAACGATTTAATTTATAAAAAATTTTGGTTCAGTCTATAGACTCTGCATGATCTACTACAGTCTGCTTTGCAAGACAGAATGACAAATACAGACAATAAAGTGTTTTTGAACATTAATCAATGCTTAAATGTATTTTTTCAACCATTGCATAAAGGCAATATTACATTATTGCCTAAGTAACAAAAATAAAAATGAATCTTTCTAAAAATAAATAATGCAATTAAACATACAAAGTGCCTTTTCAAAAAATGATGTCTGGACCACAGCTATAAAATAAGCAGGAACAAAAATAAAGTGCAAAAATACAACATGCAACACTATTTTTGCACAAATTAAAGACTTTCATTTTTCAGAAGCTTTAAGAATAACAAGTGAAAAAAAATTAAGTGAAAAATAGCACCAGTGAACTAGCTGCCTCTTAACTTTTCATGAAAGTGTCTCTAGCAACAATGGAACTGTCCACAACTGTGCAACAACTGATTGTATGATTTTCTGAAAATCATCAAAGAAAACTGGACATGAATAGTGTTCAAGATTACTGTTCATTTGCAGGTGCAACATTCAGATTCTTTCGTAGGAAAAGAAGCCGATCCACGTGTTCTGGAGGAAGACTGCTTCGCTGTGCTGTCACTATATCCCCAGCAGTGGAGAACACTCTCTCAGTGCCAGGGATACACAAGTAGCGTTCAGCCTGTCTAGCCAAGAGAGGGAAAGCTGTCTCATGGGTTCTCCACCAGCTGAGGGGGTTCTCTGAGTAGAGGGGTAGAGGGGCTTCCAGATAACCAAAATGATTTCATATCTTTGTCTTCAAAGAAGACGGGACCAGTTGAATCTCTCTTTCCTCCATTTGTTTTGAAACTTTTCCGCGCATGCGTGTGCCCCAGAGCCTGCTGCGTGGTGAAGTAATTTTGTAATTACGCGAGACTTCACCACGCAGCAGGCTCTGGGGCAAACGCATGCGCGGAAAAGTTTCAAAACAAACTTCAGCACGACTTAGAACCGATTTTGGGAATTTAAATTGATTCTGAATCGTAGTAAATGAGAATCAAGATTCTTATATGAATCGATTTTTTGGCACACCTCTAATAAGCAATCCCAATGTGCCCCCTAAACATTATCTCTAATTTAACGTATTGTATTTTTATACCAAGCAATGCAAACCTTAACATCTTAACACAAGTTGTTGTCACTTACTCTCTCTCTCTCTTTTTACTGTTGAAACACTCATCCCTCTCTCCTGAAGCTGAGGGGAGATGCAGGCTAATTGAGATCATCACCTTTACTGCCCTGTGAGCTGCCTGTGCCATTAATTCAGGGATCTTTATGAGTGTCCTGAAATTAGAATGAATCAGTTCATGCTAGTGTCGCTTTTAATACCATGTCTTACTTGTATTGGGTGGTGGGGGGGGAGTGGCTCAGTGCCGCACAGCCCAACACTATGATCTGAAGGCCGGCTCTCTGTTAGGGTTCAGTGTTGGAATTATTTTGAGGCAAGAATTGAATTAAGAGCCTGTTGCTGGGAGTCGGAGTCGGGGGCTCACATACTAAATCAGCTCGCTGAATTATTGAACAGTGCAGAATGTGTTAAGAAAATTATCTTGAGAAAAGTGTCACGTCAGTACGAGCTCTTCTTCTGAGGGAAACTCCAGTATAACTGCTGCATTCATGTAGGAATATAAGGGTGATTCTTCAACTCTTTTTACCATTTTATCATCTAAAAAATGATTAATGATGACCACAAAAGAGCTTATAAAGTTTTACAATCATTCCAATGCGTGCACTTATCTTTTCATTCACTTTTTCTCTTTCACCTGAAGAGCTCTACTGATGTAAAGATTACCTTTAACATTAACAGTTAAATAGATACTGTTGGTGCCTCAGCTTTATATTACGAATTTCTGCATCACCATGGAAACCTGCAATACCACAGAACCACCCAGAGTCACGGGTCAACCCCGAGAACACGTGGCAAAATATTATTCCAGCCTCGACCTGCAACCACTTCTCTCTTCTGTTATTATACTATTATTATACTTATTATTATTAATAATTAATAAATTGTTATTATACTATTATACTGTTATTATACTATTATAAACACTTTTACACACTTTTACACAAATACTCCTGTGCACACATGTACACTCTCGTACACTGTCTTATACACTTATACACACTCATACACACTCATACACATTCTCGTACACAGTCTTACACACTCCACACTCATACAGTCGTCAGATGATCCTCAGAAGCTGGTGTTTCAGGATGTGGTTTGAGGAAAACTGATAGAACTTTGAGGCAATGAATTAAATTTATAAGTAGAGGCCTAAAGGTAGAAGCGCTGCTGTGTTCTAAATAAACAGAGACGGATGCTCTATCCCATTATATATATTAAAAAACAGACTCCAGCCTATGGTTACGTGTTTGTCAGATATTAATGTAATGAATGGTGGAGTTTAAGAGGCATTGAAACAGCCCATATATGCAAAAAAAATCAATATCAATTAGGTGGCTATTGGAGAACCGTCAGGGAGAGAACCTTTTTCCGACTATCAACAAATGATTGTTCTGTTGCTAAAAATGAAACTGAGCAGGGCACGTAGTTTGATGTGACTGTGATTTCAGCACTGTTCAGATAAAGATTAAATTTCAGTATGTTGTATTTTTTCCCTTGGCTGTATGTGGGTAAGAATAGCGTGGAAACACAGCAGCCATGACAGATTTTTTTAGGCAGAGCAGAGATGGGTTTCTTTTTTGATTAGACTCTTAAACAGAAAGCAGGGTGTTTTTCATACGTTTCCACTGAAGAGAGAAAAAGAAAACAAGTTCCAGAAATCAAAGGGTCGTCCAGCTGGGCTGGTAACCCTCACCCTGCCCTGTTTTATCCAGATTTATTGGCATTATCGTTTTGATAAGAGGAAATATGAAGTTCACAGGTCAGAGGGGAAGCCTGTAGGTCAGTGGAGTTCTTTCTTTCATTATTTGAAGGTGTGACGGTTCTGTAATTTTGTGCTTTTTGTGTATTCTATAAGAACAGGCTCTCATGGCTATTGGTGTTCAGCCTTCAGCTGCAGAAAAGGTGTAAGAAATTGAACACGGCATGGCGCAGGGCTAATTATTTTGTGAAGTCGTAGAAAGCGAAAGATTGCCCTCTCGTTTTCATCGACACGCCTGAGCGGACTTACTGATCGAATCTTAACCCCCGGTTCCCTCGCTGGTGTTATTTACCCTGCTAATGAAGACCATGTTTAGGCTTTTTAGCAGCACAGGCTCTAATCTAAAGCCGGAAAGTGAATGCAGCGTGCTGGATCCAGTAATATCATGATTGTGATGAAATTTGCATGTATGTGATCGGGAACACTGCCGTAGTCTTGCGTCTTTACATAGATTCAATTCAATTTTATTTATAAAGCACTTTTTACAACAGAGCAGAGCAGACGCAAAGCAGCTTTACAGAGAAAATGACTAAAATAATGCTAATTAATGGCACAGAGGGCGGAGCCAGGCTGGGAACATCAGGAACAGCATCTCAATACATATAAAGGAGAAAACAGAAAGACAGAGAGATAGAATTAATTTATGCTGGATTTATATAAAACATTATCAGAGTGTGATTATCTAATGACTCTGGCAGATCTGAATAAAACAGCCTAACTAAAGAGAGAGAACCAGAAGATAACATCCACCCACTCCACCCTCCACAACACCAGCATCCACCCCACCAGCATCCACCCTCCACAACACCAGCATCCACCCACTCCACCCTCCACAACACCAGCATCCACCCACTCCACCCTCCACAACACCAGCATCCACCCTCCACAACACCAGCATCCACCCAACCAGCATCCACCCTCCACAACACCAGCATCCACCCACTCCACCCTCCACAACACCAGCATCCACCCACTCCACCCTCCACAACACCAGCATCCACCCTCCACAACACCAGCATCCACCCACTCCACCCTCCACAACACCAGCATCCACCCACTCCACCCTCCACAACACCAGCATCCACCCACTCCACCCTCCACAACACCAGCATCCACCCTCCACAACACCAGCATCCACCCAACCAGCATCCACCCTCCACAACACCAGCATCCACCCACTCCACCCTCCACAACACCAGCATCCACCCACTCCACCCTCCACAAACCTGAGTAACCAAACAATATCAGCATCCACCCACTCCACCTTCCACAACACCAGCATCCACCCTCCACAACACCAGCATCCACCCTCCACAACACCAGCATCCACCCACTCCACCCTCCACAACACCAGCATCCACCCTCCACAACACCAGCAATCCACCCACTCCACCCTCCACAACAACAACACCAGCATCCACCCACTCCACCCTCCACAAACCTGAGTGACCAAACAACACCACCAGCATCCACCCACTCCACCCTCCACAACACCAGCATCCACCCACTCCACCCTCCACAACACCAGCATCCACCCACTCCACCCTCCACAACACAAGCATCCACCCACTCCACCCTCCACAACACCAGCATCCACCCACTCCACCCTCCACAACACAAGCATCCACCCACTCCACCCTCCACAACACCAGCATCCACCCACTCCACCCTCCACAATAATGTAAGAAAATAATGTAAATAAACATAAATGGCAATGAAAGCATATTATTAGAGGAGTGAGTTTCCATAAAAAGAGGAGAAAAATACGTAAATTTAAACTGTCCTGAGAATCTGCAAGAACAGCTGAGCAAAAATCAGGTCATTCCTCGGTCTAGATAAGACAATGTCTCTTCTTTCTTCGTCCGTCTCTGGAGGTTTTCTCTATAACAGAAAAAGACGAAACATATTTGACCACTGGCCAAACTGAGTTTAACAATTTTAATAAACACGTTTTAATTTATGCATATTTTGTATTATTCACAGAGGAAATGGGAATGGATTCTGAAAGGAGAATGATTGGCATTTAGAATAATTTGATGTGTGTTGCAGTGCAACTGAAACGTCCAAAGTAACCTGCAAAAACCTGCAACAGAAATGTAGAACTACAGGCAATTCAGAAGTAAAATAAATGTGCTTGGAGTTCTTTTTAAAAGTATTTTTCCAAAGGATTTTAGAAGCTTCTGTAGATCCAGGTGTGGAACTAAACTCTCCAGAGTGGTGGATCATAGTTATTTTTGACATCATTACTGTCAAAAAAGAGGAGGTGCTGGTGATTCTGTATCTACTGTAACTGTAGATTAATTACAGAGCAGTACGGGTACAACAGATTACAGTGCTGGTGATTCTGTATCTACTGTAACTGTAGATTAATTACAGAGCAGTATGGGTATAACAGATTACGGTGCTGGTGATTCTGTATCTACTGTAACTGTAGATTAATTACAGAGCAGTACGGGTACAACAGATTACAGTGCTGGTGATTCTGTATCTACTGTAACTGTAGATTAATTACAGAGCAGTATGGGTGCAACAGATTACAGTGCTGGTGATTCTGTATCTACTGTAACTGTAGATTAATTACAGATCAGTATGGGTGCAACAGATTACAGTGCTGGTGATTCTGTATCTACTGTAACTGTAGATTAATTACAGAGCAGTACGGGTACAACAGATTACAGTGCTGGTGATTCTGTATCTACTGTAACTGTAGATTAATTACAGAGCAGTACGGGTACAACAGATTACAGTGCTGGTGATTCTGTATCTACTGTAACTGTAGATTAATTACAGAGCAGTACGGGTACAACAGATTACAGTGCTGGTGATTCTGTATCTACTGTAACTGTAGATTAATTACAGAGCAGTACGGGTACAACAGATTACAGTGCTGGTGATTCTGTATCTACTGTAACTGTAGATTAATTACAGAGCAGTACGGGTACAACAGATTACAGTGCTGGTGATTCTGTATCTACTGTAACTGTAGATTAATTACAGAGCAGTACGGGTACAACAGATTACGGTGCTGGTGATTCTGTATCTACTGTAACTGTAGATTAATTACAGAGCAGTATGGGTACAACAGATTACAGTGCTGTTGATTCTGTATCTACTGTTACTGTAGATTAATTACAGAGCAGTATGGGTACAACAGATTACGGTGCTGGTGATTCTGTATCTACTGTTACTGTAGATTAATTACAGAGCAGTACGGGTACAACAGATTACAGTGCTGGTGATTCTGTATCTAATGTAACTGTAGATTAATTACAGAGCAGTACGGGTACAACAGATTACAGTGCTGGTGATTCTGTATCTACTGTAACTGTAGATTAATTACAGAGCAGTATGGGTACAGATTACAGTGCTGGTGATTCTGTATCTACTGTAACTGTAGATTAATTACAGAGCAGTATGGGTACAGATTACAGTGCTGGTGATTCTGTATCTACTGTAACTGTAAATTAACTCTTATTTATAAACACTAATTAAAGGAATCTGAGGGGAATCTGTTACTCATTCTGCTGCTGGACAAACCTGCACTCCAAGAATAGAGACTCATTCTGGCAGAGAGACACAATTCAACCCAACACCTGTATAGTAAGACTTCACCCACACAGGTGTAGTAAAGTTGTTTAGTTGCTCAGTCATTAAAACTGCAGTGTGAAACTGAAACTAACCGACTAAATACAGAACAGGATAAAACAAATGTGAACCTTGGTTGTTGACAAGGAAAACGGTCTTATTTGTTATTATAGATGCAATACCATAGTACAAATACTAAATTACTGTCTAGACTGTAAACTAAAGTTTACTGCATTTTACATATGCTGCACTAATACATGTTAATGTGTACACAGTTATTAAGGGCACCTAAGATAAAGTCAGTGATTTTTACAGCAGAACTAAAGAAAAACATTTCAAATTAATGTTTAACTAATGCAACAAGATTTTGTTCCATTTAATTAATAATCACTTAAGGTTATAAACTGAAATTAATGCAGATCATATGCTGTAAAATAAATAGCAACACTTAAAGTTTTGCACTGTATATAAATTATAATTTTTTTCTCTAACAACTAATGCAGTTTGTTGTACAAATACACACAAAGCGTTTAAACATGTGTTCACTCAAATATTGCTTGTTTGTCTTGTTAAATGCAATTGAACAATGTTTAGATTTTGTTTAAGACTTCATACTTCCAAAACCACCAATGCTGTTCTGCTTTTATCTCCTTAAAAGTTGTGTTTTGTGGTTGGGAACTGTGTGGTGCTTTCTGACATGAACATATTTTGTCTTTTAGAATCACTATTCTGGAGAGCGGGAGCTTGCGGATATCCAATGTTACAAAATCAGACGCCGGGCTGTATACCTGTGAGGCTCGCAACCAGTTCGGAGAAGACAGAAGTTCCGGGACTCTGATGATAAAAGGTAAGAATAAATTAGAGCCCAAACATTTTAAAAATGCACTAATATGACTCTTTACTGACCATATGGCTCTCTGTGCATAATATTTCCAAACCACACCAGAAAGCTGCTCAGTCTATATGTTTTCACTGCAGGTCTATAATAAATACTTAGAACAGAAAAGAAGTGCTGAGATATTAGATAATAAAGCGCTAAAGATTAATACCAAGAGATTAGAAATATAGGTACTTAAAACTAATAAATATGTAATGACCCTGAGTCAAAAAAGACAAGTCCTTTATAATGAGATGAATAGTAAACATAGTTGAGGTTAAATTAGAAAGAGATACGAGTAAATTGCAGTAGTTGTTCTCTGCACTAAAAGCCTTAACCTAAAATATTTCACAGCTGAACTTGGTTTGGCCCTATTCTAGATATCCTCAACAGCAGGGTGTTCAGAAACTGTCCTCCTGGAGATGTTTTAACATTCAGCTAATCAGGGCTAAGGGTTGGTGGTCTGTATTTATATTGTATGTATATATTTTATATATTTGCTCTGTTTAGATCTGTGTGTATTCTCATTATTAGTCTTCTTCTGGTGTTTCTGTAAAACAGGAACGCTGTTATTCCGTCGTGCTTTTCTCTCATTAGCTGAAAGCATGCTACTCTTCCCTCGGCCTGATTTACAGCAAACCGGCACGGCTGCCGAATCTTCGCAAAGAAGGGAAATGGTTTTTATTTCCTAATGAGATGAAAACAGAATGTATTGTCGCAACCACAGCGTGGGGGGCCCTCGGGGACCCCGGATCCGATTTCTGTCATGTCGCTGCTGCAGCGAGTTATTATGCAGTATTAAATATGAATGAGGGCATGCAGTGCTGTGTGTTTTGTTAAGTGAAGTGAAGGAGGAGACGCTCCAAGGATTTGCTGGAAGTAACTATTGCATTTTGAGAGGAGAAGAGGAGATTCATCAACCAAAACACCAAAAAAAAGTTCCATCAGAATCTACTTTGTTTCCTCATTATTCACACCTTCATTGCATTAAAAGAAAGAAGCTGAATTAAAGCTGGGTCACTGAGGTCGGTTCAGCTCAGGTCAGGACAGGGTTTCTATCTCATTAACCTGCCGTCAAAAACTTTAACCTCAGATTATTACACTCCAAACAAGTTCCACAGAAACATTCAACAAATTTATTCAGCACTCAAATTTATATTCACCTCATATAAATCATCAGGTTATTAATGCTGTTTATGACAAGAGAGAAAATGGAGAGAGTGAAAGTTATTGATTTACATACAAACAGGGAACGATCGTCAGTTTAAGTGATTTGCTAAAGGCAATCTGTCGTATTGATGTTTAGATGACAGTAGGAAAGTTTTAAATGCTGAATCAGTATAAACTTGAGCTTCACTAATATCCACATCAATCACACGTACTTCAGGCCGGATATTTAGATATTATTTTATGATTTAATTTCTAAGTGATAAATCCAAGATTCAGACTCTCTTACCTCATTTAGAACCAACTCATTTGAGTCTTGTCTTAGTCTCTGTATGAACTGTAATCTAGTGCGTCTATAATGTTAAATGTATAATGTTAAATGTTTATGGTTATTAAATAATGGTCAGGTTTTCGGTCGCACAGCCATCATACAGAGAGTAGCTCACAAATTACACAACAACCGTTATAAAGAATTGAGTCTCACCTTGTTCTCAGACAGTTGTGGTCTTGGACTTCTTAACTCAGAACACTAAATTCTGGGCCTTGATTTGAAATCAATGTGTCACAATTAAGTAAACATCTGAGGATGTTTTTTTTTTGGGGGGGGGGGTTTGGGGGGATGTCTTCTTTTGTTGTGGAAGCTAAAAATGGTTTACCATGAAACACTGAACCACTGATAGGAATGCTAGAAGGTTAAGACTGGGTGGAGTTGAGATACTGGTGCAGATGTGCAAATAGGATGAAATGGAAACACTGAGACTATACCAAGTTTAGATCCATGAAAAGAGTCAATGTCTGTTAAAAATCCATCAGAAAAGACGTGGAGGAATAGCGATAGAGTTCGACTTACAGGATGGGATGTATGAGAACCCTATTGATGTGAAGATCGATCTGAGCATGCAGTAAGATTAGAACACCAGGAAGTAAGTCAGGAGTTCATGAAGAGGTTGGTAGTCTTGAAGGTAATTCCAAAACATTACAGGAGTCCAGGATGGATGTGATGAAGCATTCATTAAAATCTCCGGGGCATCCAGGTGAGGTCTTCAGTAAACACCTTCCCTCTGTTAGAGTGCTGCTGCCGCTCGGTGTGGAAGCACTGATGGCTGGTGTTCTGTTGGGTTTACAGCCCAGTAATCTACAGTATGCTATTGAATGTTAGCAGTTGCTATAGCGACTGTGTTGATTGCCTCTATTGGCATTTTTTCCATCTGTAACAAAGCTGCACATTCTCATGGTGTTTTTACGACTAATACTCTTGAATGTGGATGATTCCTTTTTATTTAGTACAGATCTTGCAGTTCTAGTTCACCATAAGTCATATTGATTGTGACCTATAGACTAAAGTACTCATTTAATCTAACAGCGAGGCTAGAATGGTCATTACTGTCATCCTTCAAGGTCCTTCACAGAAAATTCTGGTCAGTTTGTGGTTAATCTGTTCTGTTTAATAATCAAGGCCTTTTGTCACTAATCATTAACATTTAAAACTTATGAAAAAATATTGTATACTAAATTTTGTATTAGGTGACTAGTTTTCATGTTATTTGTTATGCTATCTGGTGTCCATCAGAAAAGAAAGTGTTCCACCAGTAAAGTGATAAATATCTGTAGGGTCCAACAGAGTGCTAGACTCTTTTACAGTAGACAGGATGACCTCTCTCTCTCTCTCCATAACTACATTCTGTAAATGTTAAGCTGAAAAAACAGGATTGCCATTTAGCATTATCCTCTAAGCATGGTCAGCTGTATTTGTATATGTTTCCCCTCCACCCTGCCCTCTAGTGAGTAGAACTAGTGAGTAGAACTGGCAATCACTGAATTAGGAAGAAAACTCAGTATTCAGTAAGGAATTATTTTACATCTTAAAAATAATGTTTCTGTATTAAACAGCAACATTTAAATAACTATTTCTAACTTTTCTAATGGTTATTCATAAACTTGCAAAACATGGTTCTTATGAGTCAAAGAAGCTTCTTTCAATATTATCTAGAACCCAGTAGAGAAGGTGGTTTGTTTCTGCAGTATCAGGTAGTGTTTGCTACACAGCTTTTGAGATTGTTTTTTTTTTTTGGTGTGTTCTCCTCATGTCAGCATGGGTTTCCTCCCTGAAACACACCGTAGATTAATTAGCCATGTTATTCTGCCCCTTGGTGTGATTTAGTGTGTGTGGTACTCTGCAGGTATTCCTACCTTGTGTCCAGTGATTGTTGGTAGGCAACTGACCAGGAAAAAGCTGATAAGTAAATACATTTACATTACATTTAAGGTATTTAGCTAGTTTGTAGACTAGAATCAATAGAGCTTGATCATGTTTAGAAGCCTAGGAGTTTTTTTATGATTAGTTTAGAAACTCTTTGAAAAGATGAGTCTTCAGTCGGCGTTTGAGTGACTCTGCTGTTCTGACTCTCAGTGGAAGTTGGTTCCACCACCTCGGTCCTGCAGCTCAGAGAAGAGTCTGGATGTTTGTTTTCTGTTGGTGATTCTGAGGGGTGGAGGTTCGAGTCGTACTGGAAGCTCTAAGAGCTCTTGGTGCAGATCTGGCTCTGACCATTTCCATCAGGTATGAAGGAGCTGATCTGTTTTTGTTTTTGACGTTTTTGAGTCAGGGTTCTGAATTTGATCTGGCAGCAACAGGAAGTCAGTGGAGGAAACTCAGTAAAGGAGTCACATGACTGAACTTCGGAAGATTGAAGACTAAAGAGTCGAGCTGCTGCTGATTCTGAACTAGTTTCAGGGTTCTGGTGGTTTGCAGTGGAAGATCAGCCAGTAGAGGAACAGTACTCGAGTCTTGAGATAAGAAGAGACTGCAGGAGAACCTGAGTGTCTTCCTGAGAGAAAAACAGTTAAATTCTTCAGATGTTCTGCACAACCGAATCAGAAGGACAGATGGAACTCTTATTTTTAAACACAGTTGACACAATTCATTACTTTTATGACATACTTCACTTCACAGCATTATACTTCACTAATCATTACAAGTGCCTGTAAAGGTTTATAGTTTTTTAAATGCTTTTTGTTGTTGACAGATCAAACCATAATTTCCTCAAACAAAAGAGTAACTTTCCAAGAAACAGAAAAAAAATCTTAACTTTCAGTGGAATTTAAAAATATTTTATTCCAAGTTATTTTGGAAGATAACAATGTAGAAAACAACCGCTAGATTCATGTTTTGTTGGAGAAGGAAAAAAAGACAGTGATGTGACAGTGATGATTTGTAGATGTCTTATAAACATTCCTCTTCAGACCTGCCAGTTATTAGATAGTAAGAGAAAACTTCTTTATTCAAATACTTTTGATAAACTAATCCTAACTGACATCTCAATTCTCCCAGTTGTCCCACCATCCTAAATTCAGTCTGTTGCTGCATCATCTCCCCCATTATCCTCCACCTGAAACCTGTTGTAGACTGATCTTATACAGACACTTTGTAATACATTTGGAAACACAATGGGTTGGCTATTAAATTGGTTATCAGTCCACTCGCAAAAAAGATGCGTCGCATGAATTG
>NC_064412.1:2500-97500 GCF_023375975.1 Astyanax mexicanus | reverse complement strand
TTTAGCCATAATTCATGGAGGTGTTTCTTCACTGTGTGACTAAGAGGAGCTTGTGGATTGAGACGTGTCCAACCTGCCACTGTGAGCTTCAGCCGCGAGCCGCATTAATGCACAGCGTGTAAACACAGCGTAGCTCGCCACCGATGACCTTTCCCTTTAACGTGATTACTATGTAATTTCACTCCCGACGCTGCTCTCGCTTCAAGAAGTCGAGGGTTGTTTGCCGCAAGAGAGCCGTGGAATCTGACAGCGGTGCGACGGCACTCTGCTCTCTCTTCATCTCCTCTCTCGTTGACCCCTGCAAGCAGCAGAGGGTCGCCTGCCTCGCCCCGTCCGCGGGGGCTAATGACGACCCGTAACAAGGTATTATACAGATGGCTATCAGTCAGATTAAGCCAGTAAGGGTTAGTCAGTGAAAGGGTCAGCTTTATACGATGGGGTTATTCACACAATCTGTCACAAATGATGATGGATTGGGGTAATAAGGCCACTCTTCCCCCGTCCACGCCTCCGTCTCCACCGCGGGCCTTCCGGGTCACTCTGACACGGACCGGTTCATCCTGCATCAACAGCTTTGCCTACTTCTTCACCTCAGTGCTGAGTTCTATTAGGTATCCACTCTAGTGTGTTCCTGTGTGTCAACAAAGCCTTCTCCCCGACCAGCCCTCGCTGTATTGTTCCACCGCAGCCAACAAAAGAGATATTAATAGCCGTTTGTCTGCTCAGAGATGTGATTTTTTTCTTCCCTTGTTCGCTCCACTTTCCTAACAGCTCCAGACTATAAATGCAGTCTGTGGAAAACATGTAGTACATTGAGTTCTGCTGCCCTAAACTAGCCAGGTGTGCCTGGTTTCAGGTTTTAATTTAGAGTCTTTTTTTGCAGTGGGTTTAGCCAATAACTCCACTTTTATATTTTCTTAACATTGTTAACATTTGATCTTTATTTAAACTGTTTACAACCGAACACAATAAACACTCTTGTCTTGTTGCTACAACACAACTTGTCATATAAGTTTCTTATATTAAAATGCTGCTCATTTTAACTGACTCCACACTAATCTTAGAATACTACCTATTCAGTTACATCAGCAGCCGGACCAGACACTTATTTATATAAAGAGGAGCCTGATGAACCTCCTTCCCTTCCATAGACACCAAAGATGAGACACAGACACAGGCCTGAATGGCTGTAGCATCACTGTTACTCAAATTTGTGAAGTTTAAACATTATTAGCAATTAGAGACATCAGTTCCACAAATAATAATACATGTTTCTAAGATAATACACTAGAATGTTATGTGTTATTAAGTGGATTTTTTCATGCCCGCCTTTAAAGTTGTTAACTAAATCAAATGTAACCTCTCAGAAATATTACAAGTTAAGGTTTAATATTTCATAGCAACTGTGACAACAATGCAGTCTAGCCGAGTCATTTTTAACATTTGTGTGCACAAATATTGCAAATATAAAATATTCAAATTTTTTGGATTGTGTAGGATTTATAATAAGGTAAACATAAGGCTCACTTCTAACTCTAATACAGAACTAAATCTCAACCCCTTCTAAATGTAGATTTGTAATTTTAATTTGATTTGTCACCTGCCTGCACTTCAAAATAAAGCAAACAATCACTTGATCACTTGATGTGACAGATATGAAGGCATTCTGTAACATGGGAGCTATCATTGTAAATTCAGCGTGGTATCTTTTCCACATCATGCAGGCAGACCCCAAAAATCCAGTCTTAATGTCCACTGAGTCCATTCTAAAAAAAAGTGACCAGGAAAGAAATTAAACACAGCTACGGGATCCTCCGTCACCTATAAGGAAGATTTTCAGGGTGAGAGACGGGGAAAAGGCATCGTTCTGTATTCTCCTGCAGGTAAACGTCTCTCAGACGACGTCCTTTTCCCGCTCGGCGCTTTCGCTGGCTGAATGAGAAAAGTGCTCACACATCCACTTGAAGAGCTGACATTAGAATACCAGGCTGTGCTACATTGTCACCCATTGTGCCTCCATGACAGGCAGCCGGAGTGGGATCTCATCCCTGCGATAAAAGAAGTGACGCCTACCATTGTGTCGCTCACAAAACCTCGCCGGCGCTCCTGATAGCCTCGCCTTCGCTGCCTGATATCAAAAAAGAGATGAAGGAGATTGTTTCGTATGTGGGGGACGTATAACGTACGCCGAATCCTCAGCCTCTAGATTGAAAGCCAGGGCCGCTCAGTGCTTTCCTGCGTGATCTCGGCTCGTCCAGGAGCATCATGTTTAATTTAGTCTCTGGGAAGTCTCACTCGAACACTAACAGCACCCCCATGAGGCCAAAGTGCTTTACTGCAGCTCAGAGAGACTTTTATTCTGGTTTTGGATCTGTTAAATTTTAAACTTATTATTTCCCTGTAACTCTTTTTCTCTTTAACCCATCATCTCTTCCTCCCTCTCCCTCTCCTCCTTTCTCTCTCTCACTCTCTCTTTTTCTCTCTTGCTCTCTTTTTCTCTCTCTCCCTCTCTCTCTCTCTCTCCCTCTCTCTTTATTTCTCTCTCTAACTCTCTTTTTCTCTCTCCCTCTCTAACTCCCTCTTTCTCTCTCTCTGTATCTCTCTCTTTCTCTCTCTCTCTAACTCTCTATTTCTCTCTCTCTCTCTCTCTCTCTCTCTCTCTCTCTGGTGGCAACCAGGTGTATCTTGTCTACATTCTGGAAAATAATGGCGGGCAAATGAAACATTGATACTTTAGACATTCGGCCAAATTCACAAATTCAGAGGTGATCTCAGTTGTGTTGCAGTGATTTAGACATTAATGTCTGTGTGTTGAGTTATTTTAATGGAACAGTAAATTTACAGTTATTCTGTAGCTGTACACTGACTAGTTTACACTGTATCTGTTGTATCTGTAGAGTTGTATAGTTGTATCTTCAGTGTTTCCCATGATAAGATATAATAAAATATTTACAGGGGGGTGGAAAAGAGGCGCTTTTTACAGTTTCCGCACTAAAAAAGCACAAACAGTGATTTGAAAAGGAAAAGGTACAGGGGCGAACCGGCCCGGGGTTTGACTGCTTATTAGATTTAGAGTGGTGCATTCTGGTCCAGCACAGATGGGGCTTCAGGGGGCTTTGGTAGAGCTCTGACAGTGACACATGATGCAGTTCAGAAAGCACTTGAGGGGATGAACATCCCTCTGTCCACCGTCTCTCTCCGAACATGCCTCAGTGGACAAACTCGCTTCCTTTTGTGTGACTCGAGTTAGACGCCGGATTGTAGGTCATGTCCTGCACTGCTGTTTGTGGAAACACTTCTATTTCATTAAAGCTTAATTTCCATTTATTGAACGAGGAAATAAATAAATAACAACACAGACTTGAACATTTTAAAATTTATTGAAATTAAACATATTGGACACATCCCTAGTGAACCTGTGCAGTGTGAGTACTGAGTATAAGTAATTGTAATTCATGTTTCTTTACTTACAGAAGCGACAGTCATCACCAGCCCTCCCTCCACCCTGGATGTGACAGTGGGCGAAAGTATCGTCCTGCCCTGCCAGGTCACCCATGACCCCACCCTGGAGCTCAAGTTCACCTGGTTTTTTAACGAGCAGCTCATCCATTTCGGCACACACGGAGGATACTTTGAGAAAGTTGGAGGGGTAAGTTCATAATATATTATTTATTTGAATGAATAAATATATATTTAATATTTTTTATGAGTCATTCTATAAAATCAGTTAATTTTTTTACCAAACTCAGCAGTCTTATTATTGTCCTGTAAAACATAAAGGATTATAAATAATTTGTTATATTTTCATATTAAAATCCTATAATCAGCCAGTACTGATATTAAAATCTTAAGCGTTTGACTGCGCTGATATGATTCTTTTACCCAACTTCTTCTCAAGCTCTCTGTGTGTTTTGTTTCAGGATTGTATTGTATTCATTAATTGTCTCTCTGATCAGATCCAGCATTTTCTGCTGACATTGAGCTGATACTGATTTGCTTTCTCTTTCTCCAGCTGCTCTTTACAAATAAAGCATGTTTTATTGTCCAGCTTTAAACTGCTACAGTAGACAATAATGAATAGAGGCTCAGACATTTTTACTGTCTTGTAAAGGCTGATTCAGTTTTTTTGTATTCCTATCTTCCACAAAACTGCAGATGTGGTAGGCTTGCTGGAGTTTAGAGGTGGAAACCTATCGATTTCTTCTCACTTTGGATAATGCAGAAGCTGTAAATCTGTAAATGTAGCAGAGAATTCTTCTCCTGCATTAACTGAAGAATGCTGAGTTTCAGTGAGCCCCATATGCTGTAGCTCTTCAGAAGAATAAGCAAGTTTACCTTTAGTTAGTGAAGCGCAGTTTTCTCACTGCCATTGAGAAATTTGTCATTCCAGTATTTTCAGTATATTTCTTCAAAGGAGATCAGGTTTCACCGCCTGTGACTTCAAGCAGGAATTTCCAGCATTTTAGCCAAAATGTTGAGAAGAACAAAGGGGAAAAAGCTGAGATTAATGCAACTCTTTGCTATTAAAAGAGGTTTTTTATTATGCATGGGCATTGACAAGCTCAAGTGTGTTAACACAGAGTGTGATTAAGTCTCCTGCATGCTGACATGAATTACTGCACTTTGGAGTCAAATGCTTTTATTCGTGTTTCATTAAAAGTTCATTAATCTTTTTTTCTTCATATATATGACGACTTTTACCCTGACTTATTCTTCCTGCTGCCTCTCAGCTTTCTGCTTATGGGTTGCCAGATAAGATGACAACCTTCTTCTCCACAGAAATATGACATAGAAAACTTCCTGGAGACTGCCATACTTTATTTGCATATTAAAAGCACTCCAGCATTACTTAGTCATGACTTTCTTAATCATTGTAAATTAAAATGAAGTATGTGTAGTAATGCCATATAATGGCAAATGATTTTCCTTTAATGTGACTAAAGCGCAAAAGCAGGTGAAGAAAAGACATCTGAAGGGAAAAGGTCATGAGGGGTTGGGGGTGGGGGGTGTAAATTATAGTTCATTACACAGAAACTTCAATTTCTTTATAGTGGTAGTAAATAGATAGAGTTTCCTGTCTCCATAACAAAAATGCAAATATAGCTCTTTTATTTACTATGTTAACCCTCCATTAAACCTTTACATGTCTGTTAACTTTTATGTTGATGATAATAGAATAATGCTGAATCTAAATAAAATACATTTATGGGGGCCTACTTTGTCTTGAGTCACCCAACAAGTATCCCTCCACCCTAAGTGAATTTTAAATTCATGTTTTAGACAAAAGATCTTCTGTAAATTATAGGGGTGTCACGATTCTCTAAATCCTCGATTCGATTTTATTTCCCATTTAAGGGTCAAAATTCGATTTGATTCTTTTTTTTTTACAGCAGAGAGCCCAGTTTTAGATTAGTCTATGGTCAGTCATTGGTTTGATTCATCAAGTTTTATAAAATCTTGTTTCAAAAGGTGGGCTTGATATAAGTGATGCAAAGTGATACAAGTGATCTGTAATACACCACATTAGGCACAAATGGTCAAATTTAAATAATTTAATTAAGATATAAATGTAATGCCATCTAGTGGCTTTTTGTGGTAGCAGCAGTGTGCACTATTAAAACAGCAATGTGCAACATAAAATAAATATAAAAAACAGGAACAGTCATGTACAAAATAATAGAACAATTAGAGCCTTAACAAACTGAACTCTATCCTACTATAACAGTTACACATGAAAAAGACTTTTTCGGTCCCTGAGAATGAGAAGTTTTTTCTTTAATAAAGATATATTATTAACTTTATCTGAGAGAAAGATGCTCCTTAAGGTGCCAAAACTATTAACATATTTGAGGCTAGACAAAACAACTGTTATTTTTATATTATAGATTTTTTCTTTAAGAAGATGAGAATGTCCACATTCTCTGGAGAAAGAGCTGCTCTTTCAGCAGTCACAATGGCGTCGGCTACAGTGTGCTGCGCCATTTGCGTAGCTTAGAGGGAGGGATCGTCGATCCTCTTTTTGACTTCGAGGCTTGAGACCATGATATAATTTCGATCAATTTCGATGAAATATCGAAATCGTGACACCCCTAGTAAATTATAGTAAAATAGTGTTTTGATCAGATCAGGCAGGTCATCATCTCTACTCTACAGCTGCCCACCAGTTCTGACTCCAGTTCATTTCTCAATGAATTAATTTCAGGTACCTTAACTTTATTAAGGGTTTGAGGAAGATGATCTCTTAATGCAGTGACTCTAAATGATCTCAGGGTTGAGCTGGATGTTGTTTTTTTATTGGAGGGTTTTTTCAGGGTTCTGGTTTGGAGGTAAACGGATTGATTTCTCTGTTGGTCTACAGCATTCATCTGGCGACATCATGATCCGAAACATTCAGATGAGGCATGCTGGGAAATACACGTGTGCCGTGCAGACCAAAGTGGACAGCAGTTCTATTGCCACGGATTTGATCGTTAGAGGTACTGACTGAGCAAAGCACAAATATACTGAACACACTTTTAGACATCAATGGCTGTGTGTTGAGTTATTTTGAGGGAACAGTAAATTTACACTGTTATAAAATCTGTACACTCACTACTTTACCCTATATCAAAGTGTCATATGTTCAGTGTTTTCCATAAAAATATATAATTAAATATTTGAAAAAATCTGGGGGGATATACTTACTTCAGTGAGATACTGTAATTCAAAGCACCTCAACATCCCAATCAGTTTTACTTTTATAAACAGGGTGTTTAACACACCTGATCAGGCCAATCAGAGTGTTCACAGGTGTGTGAGTATTAGATGTAGGTGTTCCCTACTATTCTCTGCAGGGGATGTATCCTGGTGCAGGGTGGACATACGCAGTGTGTATATATAGATCATCATTATCATCATCATTATTCGTGATAACACACAACGTCGAGTGTTCTATTGCTTTTATACAACAGTTTTTTTTTTTTTTACAAAATGAAAGTTTTTAAAAAAGTACTTCCACCACATCTGTAACAGAACTGAAACTTAACTACAAAACGGTGTATGGTTTAGTCACACTAACACCACGAAAGTAAGCTTGAAATCAAAATTGGTAATAAGTGAAGATGGTAACGTTAGGAGGGTGAAATAACGCTGATCCTCTCCTCTCCTGCTCCGTGGAGTCGTCTTCAGGTGAACGCTGCGCATTTTTTGAGCATTTCTGCTTGTTTTGCTGGGTGGTGTTGGTTTTAGCTAGCTGGCTGGACTGTGGTTAGGTTAGCATAGCTTGCTTTAGCTCAGCATTAACTTAGCCTAGCATAGCCTGGCTGGTTAGCGTTCTGGCTGTCAGACGGCAGTAACCGAGTGATTTTCTTTCCCTTTTTTCCACAAAAGAATCAGCGCTGCGGGCGAGCGTGCCGCGGCTGAGCGCTAGCCTGTGCGTTTTAGTTTGTGTTTGTCCCACTAGATAGTTATGTTGTACTCTGTGTTCAGCTCTCACGGTTCTTATTGGATAAAAAGTGAACCTTTCTTAAATTCAGATTTTATGCATATGATATTTTATAAAAATTTAATCTAAGAATTCACTAAAGGAACTCAAAACATACCGTTATTTAAACTGTCCCTTCACCAACACCCAGAACTGGCTCAGTAATAAGCACAGCGCTGGACAGCGGGTCTCTGCTCTCTTTACTGAACGTCTTTAGGGTCCGTTTTGTCTTCCTGTCACCGCGAGCGTCTCCCTGAGTAAAGACTGCGGCGACTGGCCTATGGTGTGGGTGGGACCCACGAATCCCCCACCTCCACATGTCAAAATATAACCAGAAAATAAAGAATAAGCTGTTACGTCTAATAAATTACACTTCTCTGATTACAAGAGAACTTGAAGTTAATGCATGTGTGTATTTACACCAGCTGCACTATTGTATCTATTTTAACACTGAAAAATCACCTTCAGTTGTATTGATGTTGAATAGATTAATAACATTTAATTATACAAAATATTTATTAGATCAACAGTTAAGATTTTTTACAAACACATGGATATAAATGGACATTCTGCATTCTAAATTCATTTTATCTTCACAGGAGTTCTAGGTGCACATGGGCTCCAACTGAGTTTTACTTGGTTTGTTTCTGGGTTTTAGTTTTGCTTATCAAATCTTTACAGCCCACATTAGTTTCACATGAGTCCCATCGATTCAGTCTGTCACTGTTTCTTTCTGCCTGTCAGTTTTATAATTTTCCCACCAGGTAGAGGTCATTTTTCAGTGGGTAAAAATGTGGGTTTGTTATTTTAGAAGCATTTTCTAAACTGACTGTGTGCTTTTGTGTGTGTGTGTGTGTGTTTCAGGTCCTCCAGGTCCCCCCACCAGTATCCATGTGGAGGATTTGACGGACAGCACGGCTTCTCTCTCCTGGAAACCTGGATCAGATAATCACAGTCCGATTACCGGCTACACCATCCAGGCCAGAACCCCCTTCTCCCTCGGCTGGCAGGCCGTCACTACAGGTAGAGGCTGTAACCGGCCGCCGTGCACCATTTTCATGAGACTTCCAAACATGGTGTAGGTAGTTTCACACACTAAATTTCCTTCTGGATAAATAAAGTATCTATCTATCTATCTATCTATCTATCTATCTATCTATCTATCTATCTATCTATCTATCTATCTATCTATCTATCTATCTATCTATCTATCTATCTATCTATCTATCTATCTATCTATCTATCTATCTATCTATTTCTGTAAATAAGGCTCTCTAATTAAACACAAAGTGATTCACAAAATACAGATTGCATATGTGATCTACATACAGTCAAATGCAAATATTTGGACAAAGCTGATTAAACACATCCTTTACAGAACACAGTACTCCACATTTTTATGTGGACAATTAAATAGTACATTAAGGGTTATGGAATTTTTTTTAACACGCCAAACTACTTCTGCTAAATAAAACCCCTGTCTTGGCGCCGAGTGGTACAGCGGTCTAAATCGCTGCCACTATGAGCGGTTCGAACCCCCACTCATGCAGCTTTGAGCCGCTGTGCTTTCCTCCGAGCATTAGCTGCTCAGGCAATGATTCATCAGCAGCAGCTTGAAAAAAGTCATGACTGAATTCACACGTGTCGGAGGAGGCGTGTGCTCGTTCGCATCCTCCTGGAGTCACAGGTGCGACTGGTGATGGGGAGGCAGAGAGGGGTGGGTCAATTGGATAGCTAAATTGGGAGAAAATGGGGAAAAAACAAAAATCTAAATAAATATAAAAAAATTAAAAGATAAAATCCCTGCCTTAAAAAGCAATTAGTAATTAAGCAAAAATGCAGCAATTATTCAAATTTACATCATTATATTTTGTGAAAAAAAGTTATGGTCCATAAATCAGGACTTTATTCTGATCTGTTGTGTTGTATTTCTATGCCGGGTTATTGTTTGTGGAGGAGCAGTTGGAGACCTCCTCTCGCTCTCTGAGAGCTTCTGCTTTGTTTTTTCTACAGTGCCAGAGGAGGTGGGGGGCCGGCGACTGACGGCTACGGTAATCGAGCTCAGCCCCTGGGTAGAGTACGAGTTCAGAGTGTTGGCAAGCAACGAGTTGGGCACAGGCGAGCCCAGCAAACCCTCCAAGCAAGCGAGGACAAAAGAAACACGTAAGTCCTCCAACCTGAACACCCAGGACACGTTTCTGCTGGTGTCTCGTTTCAAATAGGGTCTGAGATTTTGTTTATCTATTGTTTATTTCTTTATTTGTCTTTCATTATCCATACTGTCCCATCTTTACTAAATTGATTTTGTATACTATACTGTACTATACTGTTCCACACCATACTGTACTATACTGTTCCACACCATACTGTACTATACTGTTCCACACCATACTGTACCGCACTGTACTATACTGTTCCACACCATACTGTACTATACTGTACTGTACTGTTCCACACCATACTGTACCATACTGTTCCACACCATACTGTACCATACTGTACCGCACTGTACTATACTGTTCCACACCATACTGTACCATACTGTTCCACACCATACTGTACCATACTGTACCGCACTGTACTATACTGTTCCACACCATACTGTACCATACTGTACCGCACTGTACTATACTGTTCCACACCATACTGTACCATACTGTACCGCACTGTACTATACTGTTCCACACCATACTGTACCATACTGTACCGCACTGTACTATACTGTTCCACACCATACTGTACTATACTGTACTGTACTGTTCCACACCATACTGTACTATACTGTTCCACACCATACTGTACTATACTGTACTGTACTGTTCCACACCATACTGTACTATACTGTTCCACACCATACTGTACCATACTGTACTATACTGTTCCACACCATACTGTACTATATTGTTCCACACCATACTGTACCATACTGTACTATACTGTTCCACACCATACTGTTCTATATTGTTCCACACCATACTGTACTGTACTGTTCCACACCATACTGTACTATACTGTTCCACACCATACTGTACCATACTGTACTATACTGTTCCACACCATACTGTACCATACTGTACTATACTGTTCCACACCATACTGTACCACACTGTACTATACTGTTCCACACCATACTGTACCATACTGTACTATACTGTTCCACACCATACTGTACTATATTGTTCCACACCATACTGTACCATACTGTACTATACTGTTCCACACCATACTGTACCATACTGTACTATACTGTTCCACACCATACTGTACCACACTGTACTATACTGTTCCACACCATACTGTACTATACTGTTCCACACCATACTGTACCATACTGTACTATACTGTTCCACACAATACTGTACTATACTGTTCCACACCATACTGTACTATACTGTTCCACACCATACTGTACCATACTGTTCCACACCATACTGTACTATACTGTACTGTACTGTTCCACACCATACTGTACCATACTGTACTATACTGTTCCACACCATACTGTACCACACTGTACTATACTGTTCCACACCATACTGTACCATACTGTACTATACTGTTCCACACCATACTGTACCACACTGTACTATACTGTTCCACACCATACTGTACTATACTGTTCCACACCATACTGTACCATACTGTACTATACTGTTCCACACCATACTGTACTATACTGTTCCACACCATACTGTACCACACTGTACTATACTGTTCCACACCATACTGTACTATACTGTTCCACACCATACTGTACCATACTGTACTATACTGTTCCACACAATACTGTACTATACTGTTCCACACCATACTGTACTATACTGTTCCACACCATACTGTACCATACTGTTCCACACCATACTGTACTATACTGTTCCACACCATACTGTACTATATTGTTCCACACCATACTGTACTATACTGTTCCACACCATACTGTACTATACTGTTCCACACCATACTGTACCATACTGTACTATACTGTTCCACACCATACTGTACTATATTGTTCCACACCATACTGTACTGTACTGTTCCACACCATACTGTACCATACTGTACTATACTGTTCCACACCATACTGTACCATACTGTACTATACTGTTCCACACCATACTGTACCATACTGTACTATACTGTTCCACACCATACTGTACTATATTGTTCCACACCATACTGTACTGTACTGTTCCACACCATACTGTACCATACTGTACTATACTGTTCCACACCATACTGTACCATACTGTACTATACTGTTCCACACCATACTGTACCACACTGTACTATACTGTTCCACACCATACTGTACTATACTGTTCCACACCATACTGTACCATACTGTACTATACTGTTCCACACAATACTGTACTATACTGTTCCACACCATACTGTACTATACTGTTCCACACCATACTGTACCATACTGTTCCACACCATACTGTACTATACTGTACTGTACTGTTCCACACCATACTGTACCATACTGTACTATACTGTTCCACACCATACTGTACCACACTGTACTATACTGTTCCACACCATACTGTACCACACTGTACTATACTGTTCCACACCATACTGTACTATACTGTACTATACTGTTCCACACCATACTGTACCACACTGTACTATACTGTTCCACACCATACTGTACTATACTGTACTATACTGTACTATACTGTTCCACACCATACTGTTCCACACCATACTGTACCACACTGTACTATACTGTTCCACACCATACTGTTCCACACCATACTGTTCCACACCATACTGTACCATACTGTACTATACTGTTCTACACTGTACTGACTCCCTTATCAGAGGTTAATGTCTGTCTGACTGTACAGTTTTAATGTTTGTGAAAATGAAGGTGATATAAGGTGATATACTGTAATGTAATGAAGAGATGATAGTTGAAAAGTGATGACGGTTTATCTCTGATCTGTTTCTGTATTAAGATGATGTTTTTCTCCATCAGTTCCAAAGGTCACACCAGCTAACGTGAGCGGAGGAGGTGGAAGTCGATCAGAGTTAGTTATCACTTGGGAGGTAAGCTAGCCGTGTGTGTGTGTGTGTGTGTGTGTGTGTGTGTGTGTGTGTGTGTGCGCGTGTGTGTGCGCGTGTGTGTTTTAATACATTATGCACTGAAAAGTAAAGAGGGGCTTTGTTTTGCTTTGTTTTCTCAAACTAACTTGTGAGAAACTTTTTCAACAGATTAAATGTTCTGCCTCATTTTTATGACAGATTTTCTGTTGAGGTTTAAAAGGTTCTACTGTCTCGCTGGTAAATGATGGAATTCTGAGCGAGTTTGAAATAATAGGGCTTTGTTGTACAGCTCACAGTGGTGGTAGTTCATTTGATCCTATTTATTTTAATTCATTCCCAACACATTAAAGATAGAGAGAGAGTGTGTGTGTGTGTGTTTGTGTGTGTGTGTGTGTGTGTGTGTGTGTGTGTGTGTGTGTGTGTGTGTGCACTCCTGCATGCTTGGCTCGGTTTCAGTAAATTGTTGTGAAAAGTATCTTCTCTCACAGCGGGGGGTTTGGCAGAGTGCTTGATTACATTTACATTTTCATTTATTCATTTAGCTTTAGCTCAGGCTGGGCAACTCAACACAGGTGCACGCGAGTGTGTTGGCATAACAAATTGTGAGCAAGGTGTGTTCACGCTAGCACTTCTCTTACCTGGAGTCTCATTCGATAACATTCAGCATGTTATCTCTCACCTTTCAGACTCCTGAAAGCTGTTTGAGCAAAACAAGCCTCTGTAAAACATCACTGTTATTTAAAACTCAGCTCTGATAATTCAGTGTTCGGAGCCGCTGAGGTTCATCTATAGAAGACAAAAAGCTCTGTTACTCTAATCGAAATGGCTTTTCAACCCAGAGATGTGTAGAATAAAAACTCCATCCCAAACCTTTCTCTTCAAAATGATTTTCTAGATTATGTGAAACATCAAAATAGAGTATTTGTATATAACATTTAAAATATAATACATACATACACACTTGTTTAGCAACAGAAAAAAAGATCTAGACAACAGCACTCCTCTAAATTGATTAAGTTTTCTTATCTGCAGGTGTTTCTTTAAATGCTTTTAGAATTAAGTATTAATTTAGAAAATGTATGTATTTAATGTTTATTTACTGTCATTGCTACAAACAACAAGCTGTTAACCAATGACTTGTTCCCGTTCATTTACAGCTGAATTACTAAGTAATAAGCACAGACTAAATGGGGTTAAACTTTAACTACCATTTCAAATTTACCTCGACTATAAACTATCAGTGACTGGTCCTAGTAAGCATTAAACTCCCAAATGTTTTTTATTAATAAATACATAACCAAGTATTTATGGCAATATTATCTTGCCATAAAAAATTATCTGTAAAGCAAGTTCATAGGCACTGAGGTCCATCTAGAGAAAAGGAGGGGCTGCATTACTTTAATTGAGCTGATCTTTCAAATCCCATAGTTTGTCTGCATGTATTCACCACAGGGGGATGGATGATCAAATACTGTGTTGTCAGTTGGAGATGGATCAGACCCCTATGATAGGCGTTTCTGATGCCGCTGGGGAATGTTTCCGTCTACATTTTGATGGGCGTCAGAAAGCAGCCTGGTTAAAGATGATCCTGCTCTATACTTTTGTCAGGAAACACAAGAGCAGAGCAGGTATCTTCTTAGCTGAGATCAGCAGTCCGCCTGTGCTGTGTGAAGCATCAGGAGCTGACAGGTGTCAGAAATGCGTCGGCTGCTGAGCTCCTGTTTCGTAGATGTGTGTGAGCGTCTAAACACTGGGGCTTTAGGGCTCCCCGTGCAAACCTACACCCTGTAAAGAGCTGGGAGTATAATAGCTTTTAACTTTAAAAGGACTATTATGCTAAATGCGATGTATCTATGTGTGTGTGTGTGTGTGTTGCAGCCCGTTCCTGAGGAGCTCCAGAATGGTCCAGGCTTTGGTTATGTTGTGGCTTTTCGGCCTTACGGTTCTACAGGCTGGATGCAGGCGGCCGTGCCGTCACCCGATGCTTCCAGATACGTTTTCAAAAACGAAAGCATTCAGCCTTTCTCCAAGTTCCAGGTGAAAGTTGGTGTCTACAACAATAAGGGTGAAGGACCTTTTGGACGAGTAATTACCATCTACTCTGCTGAGGAGGGTTAGTCTACTCAGATATTTCTAACTTTCCAAATGTAAAATGTACAGTACTTTGCTTTAGGCAGCTGTGGGCTCTGGGCAGTAAGCATTTATTTACACAGTTAAACACTAATATTACAATCAATATAAATAACATTTGTACAGAAAGTGAGGATTTCCAGTGTCACTTACTGTTAAATGACTTTTATGCATGTTTCTGATCAACCAATTTCTACAAAAAAAAAACAATTGCATAGATAAAACAGCTAAAATAATTTAATAACTGAATTCTAAACTATGCTTGTGCTTCCTCTGTCCCTGCTTTACTTTAACAAAAAGGTTTTTTCTTTAGTTATTAAGGTTCTGTTTACAACATGAAAAATATTTTTTGAGGATATATGAAGCACAGCATTGCTGTCATTTAAAAACCTGTATCTCAAGACCACATTCAAGGACTGTATAAACAACTGAGACAGAAACACCATATAACCTTACGTTAGAACTTTCACCAAGTTTTATAAGCCAGTGAAAGAGTGGAAACAGATATAGAATTAAATTCCACTAAAAGCTTCATTACACAACATTGTTACACCAAAAGTCTATAAATACACTGCCTGATGCCTGAGGCATTATTTCATAACAGTAACTACAGGGTACTATGAGACAAATAGAAACCAGTGAAACTGTATGTATTGTATTCTATTATTAACATTTAAATACAGAAAATTCACGAATTGTTCTCTGGTCTCAGAGCCTGGAAAAGCCCCTACCAGGGTCAGAGCCCAGAGCGTCTCAGCATCAGAAGTGGAGGTGACGTGGAAGGCCCTTCCGTGGAGCATGAGCCGGAGGCGCGTTCTTGGCTACGAGGTAAAGGGAAAACTGTAAAGTGGCATTTCGCTCAAAAACGCTAACATAGCTTTTAATAATTAAAAGTATGTGAAGCAATTTGAATCATATCTAGTGTTGCAGAATTTTCCACTCCTGGCCCTGAAGTAGCCACACACTGCACATTTCAGCAGCTCCTCATACATAGCAAACTCGTACACACTCACTGTTACCTTGTGCAGGGCTGGTGGACTAGTTGAAGAGTTGGTTTAGGGGTGTTAGGAGGTTGTTGGGAGAACAGTGACTGCATTATTCAATGAAGCCTAGCTTTCACTAAGTATTAGTGACACCGTCACTGCAGTGTAAGGGTTCTGCTTATAGTAAATTACTTTTTTTAAACTGTAATGGTTTCTTCTTTAATCCACACAAACACTGGACAGAATGCGCTGTGCTATTTATTCTAAAGAAAACGCGAGTATGATTCATTTTCCCCCCTATTAACCACACATCAAAAAAATCCATGTTTGTGTTTGTGACTTGAGTGCAGGATTTTGTGCTACACGGAGTGTCTAATAAGGCTTTAAATCTTTGCTGTGCATTTGTATTGATGACTGTCAAGTTGTTCATGCATTTTGGGCAGCAGATACTCCAGCTAATATCATCTCGGCTTCTCTTTGCTGCTGATGGGCTTGTCTCTTTCACTTTCCTTCTCCTCCATTAACTCTAAATACAGCTGATGCTGAACCAAAGGCTCTTCTTGGCATTATTTTCGTTTGATTTTTTATTTCTTGAAAAGATATTAATAATTGATTTTTTTTAAATGACAGCATGGACTAAAGAGACTTGGTTTGCTGACTGAACTTTTAATTTAACAGAAACCTGCAATTGAAAGGGTAAGAAGAATAAGCATTATAAAGAGTTTAGGCAGTAAAGGGAGTGAAGGATACTTAAAAAAATTTCCAGAACGAGCAGAAGGACAACTTATGTGTGTGCCATCAGCCTCCTTGCCACAGCCTGGGCAGTCCTGAGAGAGACTTGGGGGGAGAAATGGGTTTTATCAGTCAACTCGACAGCTGTGAAATGCTTCGCTTTATGATTCGCTTGTGACAGTGTCATTTAAACACTTCTCCGCTTCAGTGGCTAAGTAACCAGACCTCCTGCAAAACTTCTACAGCAGCAGCAAGCTGATAGGCAGGAGCACAGATGTGACTAGGAGCACATATGTCAGAATAAAATCATAGTTTTTAGGCAAATAAGGGCATTTAATTTAGTGCTGAGAGAGTATTTATTCTGGCTCTATTTTTCTTTCCAGCTAAGATACTGGGAAATAAAGGAGAAAGAAGAAACGGCGAGCATGCTAAGGACAGTGGGAAATCGGACAGCAGCTATTATTCAGGGGTTAAGAGGGAGCAGCACATACAATATAACTGTGAGAGCCTACAACACAGCTGGAACCGGACCATCGAGTGCTCCCATCAGTGTGACCACCAAAAAGCCTCGTACGTAGATTTTATATAGAAGTGCATTTCTGGACACTTCCCTATATATACAGTACATATAGAATTAGTGCTAAAATAAAAGAGTTGAGTGTTTTATTGCTGGTTTGGACGTTCTGAACATTTCTCAATTCTTCCTTTCTAGCTCCCAGTCAGCCCCCTGTAAAGGTCATGTGGAACACATCCAACTCCAAGATCATCCTCAACTGGGAGCAAGTGAAAGCTCTGGAGAACGAATCAGAGGTTATGGGATATAAGGTGAGAAGGATGAAGGTTCATAAAGAGAAAATAACAATAATGAATAGATTCCAAAATGTTTCAGTGCCATCTGCATGAGAACTTTACTTTAAAGCTCAGTAGTTGTTGGATGTGTGTTTATTAATTCATTCCTTTTAGTTTGATAAATAACTGGACACCAACATCCTTATACTACCCGAATAATTAGATTCATTTATGACATTAGGTAGACACTCTATTTATTTACATTAAATTACAAAAGTGGATGAAGTCTTAAACTTTAGCATACAGTGAAATTCAAATTAGTTTCAAATGCTTGCCTCTTTTTTATAAAGTTAAATATATTATATTGTCATTAATAATATGTCACTAATGATACTATGTATATATATATTTTTTTTATTAATTGTAACACCAATTAAATGGAATCGTTTTTTAAATAATAATTTACCATCTTGACATACTGTAACAATAAGACCCTTCTACCTCTGAAACACAATTTAACCCCTCAAACCCTGTTCTTTACTCTCACAATTACTCTACTGTCACTGTTTATATCAGTGGCCTATGGATTAAAATAGATCCATGTGAAACCCCAGATAAATGCTGTATACTAACTGTAATTGTTTATCGTATGTTTCTCCCTCTTTATCATGTTGAAACTATAACACTAAAACTACATTCTGCTCCCTATGTGGCACATTTAACCTATAGCATTAACACAGCACCCCCTACTTCTGTTAAACAAACACTTTATGTACAGAAAGTCAGATTTATTCAGTTCTGCAATTTCATGCTTATACTACCGTCACTGTACACATCCTTTCAGAGACCCTGAAACAGAGCCTCTAATAATTCCTAATAGTTTATTCATGAATAATTACTGTAGGGTTTAGGGGTGAGACTGTAACACTAACACTACATTCTTCTGCCTCTGTTCATGTAAATGGACACACCTGAATCCAGTCTTTTTGCTGAACATTGCTGTCAACAAATGACCTCTGACCTGTTCAATCTCTCGGTAGGTTTTGTACAAACAGAATCAGCACAGCCAGCCAAGAGTAATGGAGACCAACACCACCTCAGTGGAGCTTTCTCTGCCTCAAGATGAGGAGTACATCATCCAGATTAAGCCTTTTGGAGAGGGAGGAGAGGGAAGCAGCAGCAGACAAATCACCATCCCCAGAGTATCAGGTACACTTTCCCCTGTAAAATGGACAGTTTAGACTGTTTTGAAGATAATTATTAAATTAACATAACAATTTTTACACATATTATGTATTTAGGATGCATTATGTGATGTCACATACTAATATCATAAAAGATTGGCTCTGAATCTAAAAAAAATTGACAATTATAAAAATGGCTATTGTTTTTTAGCATCAGTTTACCGTGTAAAATGATTTAATTGCATTCTACTACAAAAGTGTTTGTGAGGTCAGAATGTTGCATGATCAGCACAGTACCTTGTCCCCAACTTAATATACTAATACTAGTATACTAATAATAATACAAGGATTATCCTAATTCCACTGCTTTAAACCCCTCTAGTCCATGCGTGGCATTAGATGCCAATAGGTTTATGTTTATGTTTCAGAAAGTCCTATTCTGTTGGCATAACTTCTCCAAAGACAATTAGACAAGAATGTATGTGTTATATCTATGTCAGCAATGATGCATTAATTGGGGTGTCCACAAATAGACTTATCAGTGTTATAATAAAAAATATATATACAGAATAAATTGTTAAAATAAATGAATAAACAAATAAAATAGCCTTAAATCAGAAAAGGTTAGAACTGTACAGAAAATGCACACATGGTGTGCAACATTGTGGGATCATTGTATTTTACCATTTCATTATATCTTTGCTTCTTTTAATTCCTTTGTTTTTGTCTTTAGGTTTTATTGTCCTTATTTAACTTTTCATGCACCTTTTAAACGTTTAATTCATTCTATCTCTGTTTATCCCCAGGTCCCAATGCAATCGGATCTGCCTCCAGTGTGTCCACTCTGTCCGCCCTCAGTACAATAGCCCTGTCCCTCACAGCCCGGACGTCCTTATGACAAAGCGCAGTCCAGGCTCTCCAGCTCTAGACAAAACGCTTTCCTTCATAGAAAGACTCTGAGAAAAGAGACTCAAATGGATCAATGAAACCACCACCCAATCAAGCCTGCTCATATTATAGAAGAAAAAGGTCAAGAGGATGGGTTCTGGTGAAAGGACATACCGGAATGATACAAGGGGATCTGTGGTTCAGCTGGCAATTAAGAACAGGATACCAGGAGCTGGATCCTGAATTTACTGTTACCAAAGCAGATAATACATGAAAAAATACTTATTAGAATATGTCTTATGCATATTTTGTGTCACGTCTAGCTTTCCAAACAGTTTATTGTTTTTTTATGTTGGGGGAGGGAATGGGTTTGATGCTAGTTGATCAAATGGCCTTTGCTGTGCTGATAAAGTTGGGGAGTGTAGAGATTTTTGTAGATGCATGTCATTTACAATGTTCTGTAGGGAAATGCAGGAATCCCAATCCTTTATTGTTTGAAGCAAGATAAATTAGCCTTTAGGTGTGGCTATAAAACAAGGAAAGTGAATTTGACTTGTAAACGTTCACTTTGAGTGGACCATTGCACTGAATGCATTTCTGTGGGAAAAGAATGAAGAACGTGACAGTCCAGAATGGTGATAATCACTGAAGACTCTTCAATGCATCTTCAACGACTTCTTCCACAAACTTTGTTTCTCACACAGAAGAACCCGTGGGACTCTTTCTTGCTCTCACACTCTTGTTATCTCATTCTCTGCTTCTCTGTTCCGTTTGTAGCGTGTGCAGAGCTTCTCTTTGCCTTGTGTGTGCCTCATCATGTTTTTAAAATCC
Organism: Astyanax mexicanus; assembly: GCF_023375975.1. Lineage (NCBI taxonomy): Eukaryota > Metazoa > Chordata > Actinopteri > Characiformes > Acestrorhamphidae > Astyanax > Astyanax mexicanus. The sequence goes on along the minus strand of NC_064412.1, from coordinate 77,449 downwards.
TCAGGTCCTTGGAAAAAGCCTTAACTTATCTCATATTTATTAGTGCTATCTCTAAGTGTACTACATGCTCAAACACAGTGAGAGATGGCATGGCTTGCTTGGGTTTCCAGGTGGCGGGGGGTGAGGGGGTTGGCTGGAGGTACATGCCATCATTTATAGTCTATTGCTTATGTTTTTTCCATCCTGTACCAGTGGTACACTGTTATATGTGGCGTATATGCTAAAGAAGGGCCCTGACCTGTATTTAGAAAAGATATAGTTAATCTGCTGCTGACCTTTCTGTTCTATTTTCTTTAATTGCCATAAGGGACTGAAACCTTTTAATGGATGGTTTGTAATCTAGTAAGGTGGAGGTTAGTAAAATGTAGGTTTCTTCAAAAAGGGGTAATTCTGAGACTTCAATAAAGAAAAAATTAATAACATGCTTTTTTATATTTTAAATAATTTATATTTATGGGAAAAAAGGTTTCCTAGTTCTTGGTTTTTACCTGATGAAAAGAAGATAACCTGTTTAATATTGTGGCTCAGTGTCGCTCTGCATGTTTGTGTATTCTTCTCTGTCTCAGTTCATTTGCTATTGATCGAATGGCTTGCAGAAATACAGTTGATTATTTTTTTAGAAGTGCGTCTTCCATAACCATCTCCCTCTTTCTCTCTCTCTCATTCTCTCTCTCTCACTCTCTCTTTCATTCTCTCTCTCTCTCTTTCTCTTTCTTTCTTTATTTCTCTCTATCTCTCTCTCTCTCTCTCTCTTTCTCTTTCTTTCTTTATTTCTCTCTATCTCTCTCTCTCTCTCTTTCTCTTTCTTTCATTATTTCTCTCTTTCTATCTATCTGATGTACAGTAAACATGTTTATTAGGAACAAAGAGATTTTCTTTTTTTTTCTGAAATTATTTGTATGGGTAAAAAACATTATACAGCACATCTCATAATTGGTCAGTTATTATTGCAAATCAGTCCCAGATCTATCTATCTATCTGTCTATCTATCTATCTATCCATCCATCCATCCATCCATCCATCCATCTGTTAGTCTATCCGTCTGTGTGTCTATCTAATTTCTCCATCATCGTAATGCACATCATAAAACCATAGACTTTTTTGTTCTGATGTTCTTCATTGATACCAGGTTCAAGAATAAAATGTTTTAAAAATGAATTTATTTTAGTTTGCCTGTCTGTTGGAACTCAATGTGGATTTAAAGAGAACCCTGACTGTTAAAACATGTAAGCCTCAATACAATTATAACATGTAAAATACTTCATTTCTTATTAAAAAGATACAATATCCTTCCAACAATATGTTTTCACTCTGGTTCACTGCTTGAAGAACAGTGGGTAGATCTAATTCTGTTCTAAATCTAATTTAAAAGATATAATGCAAATACAGTGGTATAAAAAATGTGGGCACCCCTTATCATTTTCATGGTTTTCCTGTATAAATCATTGGTTGGTTGTTTAGATCAGAGTTAAATCATATTGCAGATGAACACAATAATATTTGAGAACTGAAAATAAGTTTATATGATTTACAGAAAGTGTGCAATAATTCTTTAAACTAAATCAGGCAGGTGCATAAACTCTTGTTGTTGCTTGGAAGCTCATTGACCCTTGACCTACATACACAGGTGAATCCAATTATTAGAAAGGGTTAAGGAGCCATTTGGGAGTTTTTCTGCTCTTTACATCTTCTCTGAAGAGCGGCAACAAAACAAAACTCTCAAATGATCTGAAAAACAAAGATTGTTCAACATCATGGTTTAGAGGAAGAATAGAAAAAACTCAATAATCTCAGAGATTTCAGCTGCAGTTTCCACTGTGAGGAACAGAGTAAGGAAACGGAAGACCACAGGAACAGTTCTAGTTAAGACCCGTAGTGGCAGAACAAGAAAAAAATCTCAGATAAGCAGAGGATAAGGATGTGAGAACAGTCAACACACAGATCAGCTCCAAAGACCGACAACATCATCCTGCTGCAGATAGAGTCACTGTGCATCGTTCACTATTCACTATTAAACACACTTTACACAAGTAGAGACTGTATGGGAGAGTAATGCAATATGGTGGTGTGATTTAAAGCTGGCTGTTCATGCTCGGAAACCCTTCTGTAAAGAAGAATGGTCCAAAATATCTTTAACCAGAAGCCAGATGCTCAAAGTCAAAAGGGGGCACATCGAGCACGAATTTGAAACACTATACAGAAACATACCTTATAATATAACCGGATGATTTGTGATTTTACTGTGGTGTTACTGTAAACTACTAATGAAGAGGTCAGGTTAGATGAGTGTTTCTACACCCTGTTCCTGCATATCCATACTGTTCTCCATATTCTAGAGCTTTCTCTGCTTTAAATGTACATATAAAGTAAGTGGTGGTATGATGTTTTTTAATACACTGCTGATATACATAATGATTGATTTATGATTCATAGGGGGCTAAGAGACTTTTACAGGTAAACTCATTACAGGATTTTTATTTAGATGATCAGGTGAAAAACAAACAATATTAGGGCAGAGACCAGGGTTAAGAAACTGCTTTAAACTACCAACATTAACCAGTGTTGTACTAAATTCTAGCTCTACATCCGGCTTCTAGCAAACTAGTTAGCTAAATGGATTTTCATTCATTATAGCTTACAGTAATTCTGCAATCCTAAATTAATGAACACAATTTGAAAATGAAATAGTTATTGACTGATCAGGCACAACAGGGCAAGTTAAACATTACATTTATATATTTTTTCTTAAACCTTGACTACCTATCTATCTAATTCCAAAGTAAAGCTAACTGACCAGACACAAGCTGCATTTTATTAAGCACACAGTGGGTTTTATCTGTGTGTTTTGATTCAAACGTGTATTTTTTAACCAGCACAGAAACAGTGTCATCACAGTTTTACATGGTTAGCAACTGTTTCCTTTCTTTTAGAAAAATCTCCGTATGTCCATGTGTTTTAACGCTGTTAGAACATGCAGCGAGGGTAGGGGGGCGGGGCTTCCCCATTCACACTAACTCTCCTCTACGCTACGCAAAACCAGCAAACTGATTGGCTGTTTCTCCTGAAAGGCGGGACTTTATCCGTGAACTGGCACCATAATTAGCTTTAAGAGCTTTCCCATTCACACACCGGTCAGTGGTTAATACTGTTTTTTTATTTAATATAATACAGGAAATTTACAGGAAAATACTAATACTTGAAGACGGTGGAAAAGAGTGGTAAAATACAGTAGTTTCCCGTCCAAAACGGGTATGACTTTCACACATACACTTACAAAAAAAAATGACAAAAGGGCACTTTGGGGCAGGTGCTTCAAACCCCTACGCTCCCCACCCCCCCATATGCCTGATTAAAAGCTATAGGAAAAAAGGCCGTTATTTCTGCAAAAGGACGATCTACTTAATATTGATGTCAATTTTCTGTTTTTCATTATTGCACACTTTCTTTAAATCCTATAAACTTCATTTCACTTTTCAAATATCAATATGTTAATCTGCTTTACAATCTGAACAACCAATGATTTATAAAGGAAAATCATCAAAATCATCAAGGATGCCCAAACTTTTTATACCACTGTATAATGATCATGTACCAATTTGATTTAAATAAGACATTCTACTGATTAACACTGGAGTAAAAGGTCTAGTAACGTATAGTTTTTGACTTTTTAAACGACTGTTTTATAATATTATTTATTAATTAAAAGACTGCCATCAAATCACTGTGTACTGTGTCTAGTGGTACAAAGTCTGAACTGATATGTTTTTTTTTCTAAAATACTAATGTGTAATAACTACATTATAGTGAAATAAATGTGCTATATTTCGGTTTCTAATAGTGTGTATTTTTAGTGCCGATTTAGAACCAAAGATTTTACCACGGGGAGAACAAAGAATTTTTGCCATTATTTAGTTTTTTTTAACCAAAATGTGAGAGTTTTTCCCTATATGGATTTGGCAGCCTGGACAAAAGCTGAAACTCACAAATATTATTTTCTCACTGTTGCACGACACTGTTCTGAATCTCTCTTTACTGCTTTTACCTGGTAATCATGTCTATTAGTGACATCTAGAGGACAAAAAATGGAGTGTTATGTTGGATCAAAATGTGACAATTACTTGATTTTTTTTTAAAATGAGTATAGAAAATTACAATACATATTTCAACACCAGATATACCTTTAGTTACATTTAAATTGGTATGTTGTCTCTAAGCTTCAAACAATACCGTGCATTAGTCCCATACTATAACAAATGCCCACAATCTGAGGAGCTTTCATATTAGAGGTTAGATTCTAACCCTAGCAAAATCGGGTCGGTTCGGGCCGAGATTTACCACCACATTCCTCGGGCCGGGTCGGGTCAGGCTCCAGAAAATAGTCTGAGATGTAGGCATCTCTCTCTCTCTCTCTCTCTCTTTTTCGCACGTGAACTCTTCCGCGTTTTACTTGCAGCACTTTGCGTAGCTGTTCTTAAAAATAATTTTAATTAAAAAATAGTTCTATGCTTCTATGTTACAGTGTTTTCAACATAATTCTGATCATATTTCGCTCATTCAAACACCCCGAAAACAGCCAGTTTGAGTTAGGGGTCGGAACGGGCTCGGGCAGAACGTGCACGGGCTATGGCTGGGTCAGGTTGGATTTTTTGGGCCCGATCTAAGCTCTATTTCATATCACTAACTACACATGGGGTATTATTGTTCCATATATATTAGTCAAGCATATGCAAATGTATTAGGACGCAGCCAAGAATAACCGCTCTCAAAGGGAAGAGACGAAAAATTATGGAAAACCAAAACAGGAGGAAACTAAAGTCACGCCAAGTGCAAGCGATGGAGAAAACAGGGTGAGTAAATAAAGGCTCCCTGGGAAGCCAGACCATCCTTAGTTTCATTTATTTTTTTAGATTAGCTTAGTTTATATCTATCTATCTATCTAGCTATCTATCTATCTATATAAACATATACCAGAGAAAAAAGGAATTGCGTGGCAAAGAGTGCGGAGCGTGTATCCACGCCTCCATTAAACACTTACACTATACACATACACAAACACACGCTTGCACTCTCACACACACACACAAACAGATGCATGCCTACACACACAAACACTCACACTTACACACACACACTGGCTTTATGAATCATGTTTAGATGTCATTACACATTATAATTTGTGTGGTTGATTATTGCATTTCTGTTGTTAATATTATCACCATTAAATTAGGGATAAAGGTAGAAAACATTGTTCATTTATGATGAGTTATTTTACTTTTTTACATTAAAATAAAAGTCAATATGATGTTTGGAAATTTAGTGCAAATTTGTTTGTTTGTTGCCTTTGGGTGGTTGGGAGTCAGAGTTTGTCCTGCGGTGGCCTCTGTGACCTGAAAATCTACAGGCGCCCTTGTAGATGTGACTTGGACCACCTCCGGCACTGTTAGACCTCTGGGTGGTCGGGGGTCAAAGTTTGGCCTAAGGTGGCTTCTGTGAAATGACACTATACTGCATCCCCGTAGGTGCAACTTGGACAACCAAGTGAGACATTGGAACTTTTGTTAGTTGGGGATCAGACTTTAGCCTATAGATGCTTCTGTGACACAAAACTCTGCAGACAACCCTGCAGGTGGCATTTGGAACCCTGCCTGAGATGTCGGACCTCTGAGTGGTCAGGGAACAGAGTTTGGCCTATGATGAGTTCTGTGACAGGAAACTCAGCAGATGACTTCAAAGGTGCTATTTGAACCACTGCCGGCAACGTCGGACCTCTGGGTGCTTGGGGGAAGGTGTTTGGCCTACGTTGACTTCTGTGGCATGAAAATATGCACGAGGTCACACAGGTGCCAGTTGGACAACACACTGCTATTTCAGACCTCTGGGTGGTTGAGGGAAGGAGTTTGGCCTACATTCACTTCAGTGGCACAAAACTCTGCAGACGACCCCAGAGGTGCCAGTTGGACAACATACTGCGATTTTAAAGCTCTGGATGGTCGTAGGAAGGCGTTTGGCCTACGTTGAATTCTGTGTCACGACACATCACAGACTATCACAGAGCTGGCAGTTGGACAACATACTGCGATTTTAGACCTCTGGGTGGTTGGGGGAAGGAGTTTGGCCTACGTTGACTTCTGTGTCACGACACTTTGCAGGCGATCACAGAGCTGGCAAATGGACAACATCTTGCAATTTCAGACCTCTAGGTGGTCGGGTAAAGGAGTTTGGCCTAGGTTAACTTCTATTGCACAAAACTACAGGCCGCCCCGAAGGTGCCAATTGGACAACATACTGCGATTTTAGACCTCTAGGTAGTTGGAGGAAGGAGTTTGACTTACGTTGACTTCTGTGTCACAAAACGTCGTAGGTGATTAAACAGCTGCTAGTTGGACATCATACTGTGGTTTTATTACCTCTGGACGGTCGTGGGAAGGAGTTTGGCCTACATTGACTTCTGTGTCACAGGCTATCACAGAGCTGGCAGTTGGACAAAATATTGCGATTTCATACCTCTGGGTGGTCCGGGGAAGGAGTTTGTCCTATGTTGACTTCTGTGTCACGACACTTTGCAGACGATCACAGAGCTGGCAGTTTGACAACATACTGTGATTTTAGACCTCTGGATGGTCGGGGGAAGGAGTTTGGCCTATGTTTACTTTAGCGGCCCGAAACTTTGAAAGCAATGGTAAATTTAGCAGTTGACCAACATACTGTGATTTTAGATCTCTAGGTGGACGGGGGAAGGAGTTTGGTCTGCGTTAACTTCTTAATTTTTGATCCCCTACGAAGTTTCGTGCCACAGAAGTCAACGTAGGCCAAACTTCTTCCCCCAACCACACAGAGGTCTAAAATCACAGTATGTTGTCCAACTGCCACCTCTGTGATAGCCTGCGAAGTGTTGTGACACAGAAGTCAACGTAGGAAAAATTCGGAGCTCAGGGAAAGGAGTTTGGCCTACGTTGAGTTCTGTGGTATGAAACTCTGCAATCAACCTCAAAGGTGCCAGTTAGACAACATACTGTTATTACAGATCTCTGAGTGGTCGGGGGAAGGAGTTTGGCCTATGATGGCTTCTGTGGTACGAAACTCTGCAGGCGACCCCAATGGTGCCAGTTAGACAACATATTTCGATTTTAGACCAACGGATGCTCAGGGAAAGGAGTTTGGCCTACGTTGATTTCTGAGGCACAGAACTTTGCAGGCAACCCCTGAGGTGCCATTTGGACAATCTACTATGATTTCAGACCTCTGGGTGCTTGGGTAAAGGAGTTTGGCCTATGTTGACTTTTGTGCCACGAAACTCTGCACACAACCTCACAGGTGCAAGTTAGACAACATATTGCGATTTCAGATATCTGGGTTGTCAGGGGAAGGAGTTTGGCCCACGTTGACTTCTGTAGCACGAAAGTTAACAAGCGATCACACATGTGCCAGTTGGACAACATATTGGGATTTCAGACCTATGGATGCTCGTGGGAAGGAGTTTGGCCTACGTTGAGTTCTGTGGCACGAAACTATGCAGGCAACCATAAAAGTTCTAGTTGGACAACATACTGTTATTACAGATCTCTGAGTGTACGGGGGAAAGAGTTTGGCCTACGATAGCTCCTGTGGCACGAAACTCTGCAGGCGACCCAAAATGTGCCAGTTGAACAACATATTTCGATTTCAGACCTCTGGGAGCTCGGGGGAAGGAGTTTGGCCTACGATGGCTTCTGCGGCATAAAACTTTGCAGGCGACCCCTAAGCTGCCAGTTGGACAACATATTTCGATTTCAGAACAATAGATGTTTGGGAGAAGGAGTTTGGCCTACGTTGAGTTCTGTGGCACGAAACTATGCAGGAAACCCCAAAGGTGCTAATTGGACAACATACTGCAATTTTAGAATTCTGGGTAGTCGCGAGTAGGAGTTTGGCCTACGATGACTTATGTGGCACCAAACTCAGCAGACAACCCCAGAGATGTCAGTTGGACAACATATTTCGATTATAGGCCTCTGAGTTGTCAGAAGAAGGAGTTTGGCCTACGTTGATTTGTGTGTCACGAAACTTTACAGGCAACCCCAAATGTGCTATCCGGAGAATATATTTCGATTTCAGACCTCTGGGTTGTTAGGGGAAGGAGTTTGGCCTATGTTGACTTCTGTATCACGAAACTTTACACACAACACCAGAGTTGCCATTTAGACAACATATTTCGTTTTCAGACCTCTGAGTTGATAGGAGAAGGAGTTTGGCCTACGTTGACTTCTGTGTCACAAAACTTTACAGACAACACCAGAGTTGCCATTTGGACGATGTATTTCGATTTCAGACCTGTGGGTTGTTAGGGGAAGGAGTTTGGCCTATGTTGACTTCTGTGGCACCAATCTCTGCAGACAACTCCAGAAATGTCAGTTGGACAACATATTGAGATTTCAGACCTCTGGGTGGTCGGGGGAAGGAGTTTGGCCTACGTTGACTTCTGTGGCACGAAACTTTACAGGCAACTCCAAATGTGGTATCCGGAGAACATATTACGATTTCAGACCTCTGGGATGTCAGGGGAAGTAGTTTGGCCCAAGTTGACTTCTGTTGCACGAAAGTTAACAAGCGATCACACATGTGCCAGTTGGACAACATATTGGGATTTCAGACCTATGGATGCTCGTGGGAAGGAGTTTGGCCTACGTTGAGTTCTGTGGCACGAAACTATGCAGGCAACCATAAAAGTTCCAGTTGGACAACATAATGTTATTACAGATCTCTGAGTGTACGGGGGAAAGAGTTTGGCCTATGATAGCTCCTGTGGCACGAAACTCTGCAGGCGACCTAAAATGTGCCAGTTGAACAACATATTTCGATTTCAGACCTCTGGGAGCTCGGGGGAAGGAGTTTGGCCTACGATGGCTTCTGCGGCATAAAACTCTGCAGGCGACCCCAAAGCTGCCAGTTGGACAACATATTTCGATTTCAGAACAATAGATGTTTGGGAGAAGGAGTTTGGCCTACGTTGAGTTCTGTGGCACGAAACTATGCAGGCAACCCCAAAGGTGCTAATTGGACAACATACTGCGATTTTAGAACTCTGGGTAGTCGCGAGTAGGAGTTTGGCCTACGATGACTTATGTGGCACCAAACTCAGCAGACAACCCCAGAGATGTCAGTTGGACAACATATTTCGATTTTAGGCCTCTGAGTTGTCAGAAGAAGGAGTTTGGCCTACGTTGATTTGTGTGTCACGAAACTTTACAGGCAACCCCAAATGTGCTATCCGGAGAATATATTTCGATTTCAGACCTCTGGGTTGTTAGGGGAAGGAGTTTGGCCTATGTTGACTTCTGTATCACGAAACTTTACACACAACACCAGAGTTGCCATTTAGACAACATATTTCGTTTTCAGACCTCTGAGTTGATAGGAGAAGGAGTTTGGCCTACGTTGACTTCTGTGTCACGAAACTTTACAGACAACACCAGAGTTGCCATTTGGACGATGTATTTCGATTTCAGACCTGTGGGTTGTTAGGGGAAGGAGTTTGGCCTACGTTGACTTCTGTGGCACCAATCTCTGCAGACAACTCCAGAAATGTCAGTTGGACAACATATTGAGATTTCAGACCTCTGGGTGGTCGGGGGAAGGAGTTTGGCCTACGTTGACTTCTGTGGCACGAAACTTTACAGGCAACTCCAAATGTGGTATCCGGAGAACATATTACGATTTCAGACCTCTGGGATGTCAGGGGAAGTAGTTTGGCCCACATTGACTTCTGTTGCACGAAAGTTAACAAGCGATCACACATGTGCCAGTTGGACAACATATTGGGATTTCAGACCTATGGATGCTTGTGGGAAGGAGTTTGGCCTACGTTGAGTTCTGTGGCACGAAACTATGCAGGCAACCATAAAAGTTCCAGTTGGACAACATAATGTTATTACAGATCTCTGAGTGTACGGGGGAAAGAGTTTGGCCTATGATAGCTCCTGTGGCACGAAACTCTGCAGGCGACCTAAAATGTGCCAGTTGAACAACATATTTCGATTTCAGACCTCTGGGAGCTCGGGGGAAGGAGTTTGGCCTACGATGGCTTCTGCGGCATAAAACTCTGCAGGCGACCCCAAAGCTGCCAGTTGGACAACATATTTCGATTTCAGAACAATAGATGTTTGGGAGAAGGAGTTTGGCCTACGTTGAGTTCTGTGGCACGAAACTATGCAGGCAATCATAAAGGTATCAGTTGGACAACATACCGTTATTACAGATCTCTGAGTGGTCAGTGCAAGGAGTTTGGCCTACGATAGCTTCTGTGGCACGAAACTCTGCAGACGACTCCAAAGGTGCCAGGTGGACAACATATTTCGATTTTTAAATTCTGGGTGCTCGGGGGAAGGAGTTTGGCCTACGATGGCTTCTGTGGCATGAAACTCTGCAGGCAACTCCAAAGCTGCCAGTTGGACAACATATTTCGATTTCAGACCTCTGGGTGCTCGGGGGAAGGAGTTTGGCCTACGATGGCTTCTGTACCACAAAACTCTGCAAGCAACACCAGAGTTGCCATTTGGACAACATATTTCGATTTCAGACCTCTGGGTTGTTAGGGGAAGGAGTTTGGCCTACGTTGACTTCTGTGTCACGAAACTTTACAGACAACACCAGAGTTGCCATTTGGACAATGCATTTCGATTTCAGACCTGTGGGTTGTTAGGGGAAGGAGTTTGGCCTATGTTGACTTCTGTGGCACAAAACTTTACAGGCAACCCCAAATGTGCTATCTGGAGAACATATTACGATTTCAGATCTCTGGGATGTCAGGGGAAGTAGTTTGGCCTACGTTGACTTCTGTGGCACCGATCTCTGCAGGCAACCCCAAAGGTGCTAATTGGACAACATACTGCGATTTTAGAACTCTGGGTAGTCGCGGGTAGGAGTTTGGCCTACGATGACTTATGTGGCACCAAACTCAGCAGACAACCCCAGAGATGTCAGTTGGACAACATATTTCGATTTTAGGCCTCTGAGTTGTCAGAAGAAGGAGTTTGGCCTACGTTGATTTGTGTGTCACGAAACTTTACAGGCAACCCCAAATGTGCTATCCGGAGAATATATTTCGATTTCAGACCTCTGGGTTGTTAGGGGAAGGAGTTTGGCCTATGTTGACTTCTGTATCACGAAACTTTAAACACAACACCAGAGTTGCCATTTAGACAACATATTTCGTTTTCAGACCTCTGAGTTGATAGGAGAAGGAGTTTGGCCTACGTTGACTTCTGTGTCACCAATCTCTGCAGACAACCCCAGAAATGTCAGTTGGACAACATATTGAGATTTCAGACCTCTGGGTGGTCGGGGGAAGGAGTTTGGTCTACGTTGACTTCTGTGGCACGAAACTTTACAGGCAACTCCAAATGTGGTATCCGGAGAACATATTACGATTTCAGACCTCTGGGATGTCAGGGGAAGGAGTTTGGCCTACGTTGACTTCTGTTGCACCAAACTTGGCAGGCAACCCCAAAGACGCTAAATGAAGAACATTCTGTGATTTCAGACATGTAGAGGTTTGGGGGAAGGAGTTTGGCCTACGTTGACTTCTGTGGCACGAAACTTTACAGGCAACTCCAAATGTGGTATCCGGAGAACATATTACGATTTCAGACCTCTGGGATGTCAGGGGAAGTAGTTTGGCCTACGATGGCTTATGTGGCACCAAACTCAGCAGACAACCCCAAAGATGTCAGTTGGACAACATATTGCGATTTCAGACCTCTGGGTGGTTGGGGGAAGGAGTTTGGCCTAGGTTGACTTCTGTTGCACCAAACTTGGCAGGCAACCCCAAAGATGCTACATGGAGAACATTCGGTGATTTCAGACATGTACATGTTTAGGGGAAGGAGTTTGGCCTATGTAGACTTCTGTGGCAACAAACTCTGCAGTCAACCACAAAGATGTCAGTTGGACAACATATTACGATTTCAGACCTCTGAGTGGTTGGAGGAAGGAGTTTGGCCTACGTTGATTACTGCAGCAGCAAACTCTGCAGGCAACCCCAGAGGTGCCATTTGGACAAAATATTTCGATTTCAGACCTCTGGGAGCTCGGTGGAAGGAGTTTGGCCTATGTTGACTTCTATTGCACAAAACTTTGCCGGCAACTCCAAATGTGCTATCCGGACAGCATATTACGATTTCAGACCTCTGGGTTGTCAGGAGTTTAGCATACGTTGACATCAGTAATACGAAACTTTACAGGGAACCCCAAATGAGCTATCCGGACAACATATTACGATTTCAGACCTCTGGGTTGTCAGGGGAAGGAGTTTGGAATATGTGGATTTCTGTGACACGAAACAATACATGCAACCCTAGAGGTGCCATTGGGATATTAACCCTAACCTTACTGTTAACCCTAACCCTGATCATAACCCTAACCCTAACCTAACCTAACCTAACCTAACCCTAACCCTAACCCTAACCATAACCCTAACCTAACCCTAACCCTAACCCTAACCTAACCCTAACCCTAACCCTAACCATAACCGTAAACTTTACAAACAACACCAGAAGTGCCATTCGGACAACATATTTCGATTTCAGACCTTTGGGTGGTTGGGGGAAGGAGTTTGGCCTACGTTGACTTCAGTAACACGAAACTTTACAAACAACACAAGAAGTGCCATTCGGACAACATATTTAAATTTCAGACCTCTAGGTTGTCGGGAGAAGGAGTTTGGCCTACGTTGACTTCAGTAACACGAAACTTTACAAACAACACCAGAAGTGCCATTCGGACAACATATTTCGATTTCAGACCTTTGGGTGGTTGGGGGAAGGAGTTTGGCCTACGTTGACTTCAGTAACACGAAACTTTACAAACAACACAAGAAGTGCCATTCGGACAACATATTTAAATTTCAGACCTCTAGGTTGTCGGGGGAAGGAGTTTGGCCTACGTTGACTTCAGTAACACGAAACTTTACAAACAACACCAGAAGTGCCACTTGGACAACATATTTAAATTTCAGACCTCTAGGTTGTCAGGGGAAGGAGTTTGGCCTACGTTGACTTCAGTTACACGAAACTTTACAAACAACACCAGAAGTGCCATGTGGAGAACATATTTCAATTTCAGACCTCTGGGTTGTCGGGGAAAGGAGTTTGGCCTACGTTGACTTCTGTGGTACGAAACTTTTTAGGCAACCTCAAGTGTGCTATGCGGACAACATATTTCGATTTCAGACCTCTGGGATGTCGGAGGAAGGAGTTTGGCCTACGTTGACTTCAGTAACACGAAACTTTACAGGCAACCTCAAATGTGCAATCCGGACAACACATTTCAATTTCAGACCTCTGGGTTGTCGGGGGAAGGAGTTTGGCCTACGTTGACTTCTGTGGTACGAAACTTTACAGGCAACCTCAAATGTCATATCCGGACAACATATTTCAATTTCAGACCTCTGGGTTGTCGGGGGAAGGAGTTTGGCCTACGTTGACTTCTGTGGTGCGAAACTTTACAGGCAACCTCATATCTGCTATCCGGACAACATATTTCAATTTCAGACCTCTGGGTTGTCGGGGGAAGGAGTTTGGCCTACGTTGACTTCTGTGGTACGAAACTTTACAGGCAACCTCAAATGTGCTACCCGGACAACATATTTCAATTTCAGACCTCTGTGATGTCGGGGGAAGGAGTTTGGCCTACGTTGACTTCAGTAACACGAAACTTTACAAACAACACCAGAAGTGTCATGTGGAGAACATATTTCAATTTCAGACCTCTGGGTTGTCGGGGGAAGGAGTTTGGCCTACGTTGACTTCTGTGGTACGAAACTTTACAGGCAACCTCAAATGTGCTCTTCGGACAACATATTTCGATTTCAGACCTCTGGGATGTCGGGGGAAGGAGTTTGGCCTACGTTGACTTCAGTAACACGAAACTTTACAGGCAACCTCAAATGTGCTATCGGGACAGCATATTTCGATTTCAGACCTCTGGGATGTCGGAGGAAGGAGTTTGGCCTACGTTGACTTCAGTAACACAAAACTTTACAAACAACACCAGAAGTGCTATGTGGAGAACATATTTCAATTTCAGACCTCTGGGATGTCGGGGGAAGGAGTTTGGCCTACGTTGACTTCAGTAACACGAAACTTTACAAACAACACCAGAAGTGTCATGTGGAGAACATATTTCAATTTCAGACCTCTGGGTTGTCGGGGGAAGGAGTTTGGCCTACGTTGACTTCAGTAACACGAAACTTTACAGGCAACCTCAAATGTGCTATCCGGACAACATATTTCAATTTCAGACCTCTGGGTTGTCGGGGGAAGGACTTTGGCCTACGTTGACTTCTGTGGTACGAAACTTTACAGGCAACCTCAAATGTGCTATCCGGACAACATATTTCAATTTCAGACCTCTGTGATGTCGGGGGAAGGAGTTTGGCCTACGTTGACTTCAGTAACACGAAACTTTAGAAACAACACCAGAAGTGCCATGTGGAGAACATATTTCAATTTCAGACCTCTGGGTTGTCGGGGAAAGGAGTTTGGCCTACGTTGACTTCAGTAACACGAAACTTTACAGGCAACCCCAAATGTGCCATGTGGAGAACATATTTCAATTTCAGACCTCTGGGTTGTCGGGGGAAGGAGTTTGGCCTACGTTGACTTCTGTGGTACAAAACTTTTTAGGCAACCTCAAATGTGCTATGCGGACAACATATTTCGATTTCAGACCTCTGGGATGTCGGAGGAAGGAGTTTGGCCTACGTTGACTTCAGTAACACGAAACTTTACAGGCAACCTCAAATGTGCAATCCGGACAACATATTTCAATTTCAGACCTCTGTGTTGTCGGGGGAAGGAGTTTGGCCTACGTTGACTTCAGTAACACGAAACTTTACACGCAACCTCAAATGTGCTATCGGGACAACATATTTCAATTTCAGACCTCTGGGTTGTCGGGGGAAGGAGTTTGGCCTACGTTGACTTCAGTAACACGAAACTTTACAAAACAACACCAGAAGTGCCATTTGGACAACATATTTCGATTTCAGACCTCTGGGATGTCGGGGGAAGGAGTTTGGCCTACGTTGACTTCAGTAACACGAAACTTTACAGGCAACCTCAAATGTGCTATCGGGACAACATATTTCAATTTCAGACCTCTGGGTTGTCGGGGGAAGGAGTTTGGCCTACGTTGACTTCTGTGGTACGAAACTTTACAGGCAACCCCAAATGTGCTATTCGGACAACATATTTCGATTTCAGACCTCTGGGATGTCGGGGGAAGGAGTTTGGCCTACGTTGACTTCTGTGGAACGAAACTTTACAGGCAACCCCAAATGTGCCATGTGGAGAACATATTTCAATTTCAGACCTCTGGGTTGTCGGGGGAAGGAGTTTGGCCTACGTTGACTTCTGTGGTACGAAACTTTTTAGGCAACCTCAAATGTGATATGCGGACAACATATTTCGATTTCAGACCTCTGGGATGTCGGAGGAAGGAGTTTGGCCTACGTTGACTTCAGTAACACGAAACTTTACAGGCAACCTCAAATGTGCAATCCGGACAACATATTTCAATTTCAGACCTCTGGGTTGTAGGGGGAAGGAGTTTGGCCTACGTTGACTTCAGTAACACGAAACTTTACACGCAACCTCAAATGTGCTATCGGGACAACATATTTCAATTTCAGACCTCTGGGTTGTCGGGGGAAGGAGTTTGGCCTACGTTGACTTCAGTAACACGAAACTTTACAAAACAACACCAGAAGTGCCATTTGGACAACATATTTCGATTTCAGACCTCTGGGATGTCGGGGGAAGGAGTTTGGCCTACGTTGTCTTCAGTAACACGAAACTTTACAGGCAACCTCAAATGTGCTATCGGGACAACATATTTCAATTTCAGACCTCTGGGTTGTCGGGGGAAGGAGTTTGGCCTACTTTGACTTCTGTGGTACGAAACTTTACAGGCAACCTCAAATCTGCTATCCAGACAACATATTTCAATTTCAGACCTCTGTGATGTCGGGGGAAGGAGTTTGGCCTACGTTGACTTCAGTAACACAAAACTTTACAAACAACACCAGAAGTGCCATGTGGAGAACATATTTCAATTTCAGACCTCTGGGTTGTCGGGGGAAGGAGTTTGGCCTACGTTGACTTCTGTGGTACGAAACTTTACAGGCAACCTCAAATGTGCTATTCGGACAACATATTCCGATTTCAGACCTCTGGGATGTCGGCGGAAGGAGTTTGGCCTACGTTGACTTCAGTAACACGAAACTTTACAGGCAACCTCAAATGTGCTATCGGGACAACATATTTCAATTTCAGACCTCTGGGTTGTCGGGGGAAGGAGTTTGGCCTACGTTAACTTCTGTGGTACGAAACTTTACAGGCAACTTCAAATGTGCTATTCGGACAATATATTTCGATTTCAGACCTCTGGGATGTCGGAGGAAGGAGTTTGGCCTACATTGACTTCAGTAACACAAAACTTTACAAGCAACACCAGAAGTGCTATGTGGAGAACATATTTCAATTTCAGACCTCTGGGATGTCGGGGGAAGGAGTTTGGCCTACGTTGACTTCAGTAACACAAAACTTTACAAACAACACCAGAAGTGCCATGTGGAGAACATATTTCAATTTCAGACCTCTGGGTTGTCGGAGGAAGGAGTTTGGCCTACGTTGACTTCAGTAACACGAAACTTTACACGCAACCTCAAAGGTGCTATCGGGACAACATATTTCAATTTCAGACCTCTGGGTTGTCGGGGGAAGGAGTTTGGCCTACGTTGACTTCAGTAACACGAAACTTTACAAAACAACACCAGAAGTGCCATTTGGACAACATATTTCGATTTCAGACCTCTGGGATGTCGGGGGAAGGAGTTTGGCCTACGTTGACTTCAGTAACACGAAACTTTACAGGCAACCTCAAATATGCTATCGGGACAACATATTTCAATTTCAGACCTCTGGGTTGTCGGGGGAAGGAGTTTGGCCTACGTTGACTTCTGTGGTACGAAACTTTACAGGCAACCTCAAATGTGCTATCCGGACAACATATTTCAATTTCAGACCTCTGGTTTGTCGGGGGAAGGAGTTTGGCCTACGTTGACTTCTGTGGTACTAAACTTTACAGGCAACCTCAAATCTGCTATCCGGACAACATATTTCAATTTCAGACCTCTGTGATGTCGGGGGAAGGAGCTTGGCCTACGTTGACTTCAGTAACACAAAACTTTACAAACAACACCAGAAGTGCCATGTGGAGAACATATTTCAATTTCAGACCTCTGGGTTGTCGGGGGAAGGAGTTTGGCCTACGTTGACTTCTGTGGTACGAAACTTTACAGGCAACCTCAAATGTGCTGTCCGGACAACATATTTCAATTTCAGACCTCTGAGTTGTCGGGGGAAGGAGTTTGGCCTACGTTGACTTCTGTGGTACGAAACTTTACAGGCAACCTCAAATGTGCTGTCCGGACATCATATTTCAATTTCAGACCTCTGAGTTGTCGGGGGAAGGAGTTTGGCCTACGTTGACTTCTGTGGTACGAAACTTTACAGGCAACCTCAAATGTGCTATTCGGACAACATATTTCGATTTCAGACCTCTGGGATGTCGGCGGAAGGAGTTTGGCCTACGTTGACTTCAGTAACACGAAACTTTACAGGCAACCTCAAATGTGCTATCGGGACAACATATTTCAATTTCAGACCTCTGGGTTGTCGGGGGAAGGAGTTTGGCCTACGTTGACTTCTGTGGTACGAAACTTTACAGGCAACTTCAAATGTGCTATTCGGACAACATATTTCGATTTCAGAACTCTGGGATGTCGGAGGAAGGAGTTTGGCCTACGTTGACTTCAGTAACACAAAACTTTACAAGCAACACCAGAAGTGCTATGTGGAGAACATATTTCAATTTCAGACCTCTGGGATGTCGGGGGAAGGAGTTTGGCCTACGTTGACTTCAGTAACACAAAACTTTACAAACAACACCAGAAGTGCCATGTGGAGAACATATTTCAATTTCAGACCTCTGGGTTGTCGGGGGAAGGAGTTTGGCCTACGTTGAGTTCAGTAACACGAAACTTTACAGGCAACCTCAAATGTGCTATCCGGACAACATATTTCAATTTCAGACCTCTGGGTTGTCGGCGGAAGGAGTTTGGCCTACTTTGACTTCAGTAACACGAAACTTTACAGGCAACCTCAAATGTGCTATCGGGACAACATATTTCAATTTCAGACCTCTGGGTTGTCGGGGGAAGGAGTGTGGCCTACGTTGACTTCTGTGGTACGAAACTTTACAGGCAACTTCAAATGTGCTATTCGGACAACATATTTCGATTTCAGACCTCTGGGATGTCGGAGGAAGGAGTTTGGCCTACGTTGACTTCAGTAACACAAAACTTTACAAGCAACACCAGAAGTGCTATGTGGAGAACATATTTCAATTTCAGACCTCTGGGATGTTGGGGGAAGGAGTTTGGCCTACGTTGACTTCAGTAACACAAAACTTTACAAACAACACCAGAAGTGCCATGTGGAGAACATATTTCAATTTCAGACCTCTGGGTTGTCGGGGGAAGGAGTTTGGCCTACGTTGAGTTCAGTAACACGAAACTTTACAGGCAACCTCAAATGTGCTATCCGGACAACATATTTCAATTTCAGACCTCTGGGTTGTCGGCGGAAGGAGTTTGGCCTACTTTGACTTCAGTAACACGAAACTTTACAGGCAACCTCAAATGTGCTATCGGGACAACATATTTCAATTTCAGACCTCTGGGTTGTCGGGGGAAGGAGTGTGGCCTACGTTGACTTCTGTGGTACGAAACTTTACAGGCAACTTCAAATGTGCTATTCGGACAACATATTTCGATTTCAGACCTCTGGGATGTCGGAGGAAGGAGTTTGGCCTACGTTGACTTCAGTAACACAAAACTTTACAAGCAACACCAGAAGTGCTATGTGGAGAACCTATTTCAATTTCAGACCTCTGGGATGTCGGGGGAAGGAGTTTGGCCTACGTTGACTTCAGTAACACAAAACTTTACAAACAACGCCAAAAGTGCCATGTGGAGAACATATTTCAATTTCAGACCTCTGGGTTGTCGGGGGAAGGAGTTTGGCCTACGTTGACTTCAGTAACACGAAACTTTACAGGCAACCTCAAATGTGCTATTTGGACAACATATTTCAATTTCAGACCTCTGGGTTGTCGGGGGAAGGAGTTTGGCCTACGTTGACTTCAGTAACACGAAACTTTACAAAACAACACCAGAAGTGCCATTTGGACAACATATTTCGATTTCAGACCTCTGGGATGTCGGGGGAAGGAGTTTGGCCTACGTTGACTTCAGTAACACGAAACTTTACAGGCAACCTCAAATGTGCTATCCGGACAACATATTTCAATTTCAGACCTCTGGGTTGTCGGCGGAAGGAGTTTGGCCTACATTGACTTCAGTAACACAAAACTTTACAAGCAACACCAGAAGTGCTATGTGGAGAACATATTTCAATTTCAGACCTCTGGGATGTCGGGGGAAGGAGTTTGGCCTACGTTGACTTCAGTAACACAAAACTTTACAAACAACACCAGAAGTGCCATTTGGACAACATATTTCGATTTCAGACCTCTGGGATGTCGGGGGAAGGAGTTTGGCCTACGTTGACTTCAGTAACACGAAACTTTACAGGCAACCTCAAATGTGCTATCGGGACAACATATTTCAATTTCAGACCTCTGGGTTGTCGGGGGAAGGAGTTTGGCCTACGTTGACTTCTGTGGTACGAAACTTTACAGGCAACCTCAAATGTGCTATTCGGACAACATATTTCGATTTCAGACCTCTGGGATGTCGGCGGAAGGAGTTTGGCCTACGTTGACTTCAGTAACACGAAACTTTACAGGCAACCTCAAATGTGCTATCGGGACAACATATTTCAATTTCAGACCTCTGGGTTGTCGGGGGAAGGAGTTTGGCCTACGTTGACTTCTGTGGTACGAAACTTTACAGGCAACTTCAAATGTGCTATTCGGACAACATATTTCGATTTCAGAACTCTGGGATGTCGGAGGAAGGAGTTTGGCCTACGTTGACTTCAGTAACACAAAACTTTACAAGCAACACCAGAAGTGCTATGTGGAGAACATATTTCAATTTCAGACCTCTGGGATGTCGGGGGAAGGAGTTTGTCCTACGTTGACTTCAGTAACACAAAACTTTACAAACAACACCAGAAGTGCCATGTGGAGAACATATTTCAATTTCAGACCTCTGGGTTGTCGGGGGAAGGAGTTTGGCCTACGTTGACTTCAGTAACACGAAACTTTACAGGCAACCTCAAATGTGCTATTTGGACAACATATTTCGATTTCAGACCTCTGGGATGTCGGGGGAAGGAGTTTGGCCTACGTTGACTTCAGTAACACGAAACTTTACAGGCAACCTCAAATGTGCTATCGGGACAACATATTTCAATTTCAGACCTCTGGGTTGTCGGGGGAAGGAGTTTGGCCTACGTTGACTTCAGTAACACGAAACTTTACAAAACAACACCAGAAGTGCCATTTGGACAACATATTTCGATTTCAGACCTCTGGGATGTCGGGGGAAGGAGTTTGGCCTACGTTGACTTCAGTTACACGAAACTTTACAGGCAACCTCAAATGTGCTATCCGGACAACATATTTCAATTTCAGACCTCTGGGTTGTCGGCGGAAGGAGTTTGGCCTACATTGACTTCAGTAACACAAAACTTTACAAGCAACACCAGAAGTGCTATGTGGAGAACATATTTCAATTTCAGACCTCTGGGATGTCGGGGGAAGGAGTTTGGCCTACGTTGACTTCAGTAACACAAAACTTTACAAACAACACCAGAAGTGCCATGTGGAGAACATATTTCAATTTCAGACCTCTGGGTTGTCGGAGGAAGGAGTTTGGCCTACGTTGACTTCAGTAACACGAAACTTTACACGCAACCTCAAAGGTGCTATCGGGACAACATATTTCAATTTCAGACCTCTGGGTTGTCGGGGGAAGGAGTTTGGCCTACGTTGACTTCAGTAACACGAAACTTTACAAAACAACACCAGAAGTGCCATTTGGACAACATATTTCGATTTCAGACCTCTGGGATGTCGGGGGAAGGAGTTTGGCCTACGTTGACTTCAGTAACACGAAACTTTACAGGCAACCTCAAATGTGCTATCGGGACAACATATTTCAATTTCAGACCTCTGGGTTGTCGGGGGAAGGAGTTTGGCCTACGTTGACTTCTGTGGTACGAAACTTTACAGGCAACCTCAAATGTGCTATCCGGACAACATATTTCAATTTCAGACCTCTGGTTTGTCGGGGGAAGGAGTTTGGCCTACGTTGACTTCTGTGGTACGAAACTTTACAGGCAACCTCAAATCTGCTATCCGGACAACATATTTCAATTTCAGACCTCTGGGTTGTCGGGGGAAGGAGTTTGGCCTACGTTGACTTCTGTGGTACGAAACTTTACAGGCAACTTCAAATGTGCTATTCGGACAACATATTTCGATTTCAGAACTCTGGGATGTCGGAGGAAGGAGTTTGGCCTACGTTGACTTCAGTAACACAAAACTTTACAAACAACACCAGAAGTGCCATGTGGAGAACATATTTCAATTTCAGACCTCTGGGTTGTCGGGGGAAGGAGTTTGGCCTACGTTGACTTCTGTGGTACGAAACTTTACAGGCAACCTCAAATGTGCTGTCCGGACATCATATTTCAATTTCAGACCTCTGAGTTGTCGGGGGAAGGAGTTTGGCCTACGTTGACTTCTGTGGTACGAAACTTTACAGGCAACCTCAAATGTGCTATTCGGACAACATATTTCGATTTCAGACCTCTGGGTTGTCGGGGGAAGGAGTTTGGCCTACGTTGACTTCAGTAACATGAAACTTTACAAACAACACCAGAAGTCCCATTTGGACAACATATTTCAATTTCAGACCTCTGGGTTGTTGGGGGAAGGAGTTTGGCCTACGTTGACTTCTGTGGTACGAAACTTTACAGGCAACCTCAAATGTGCTATCCGGACAACATATTTCAATTTCAGACCTCTGGGTTGTCGGGGGAAGGACTTTGGCCTACGTTGACTTCTGTGGTACGAAACTTTACAGGCAACCTCAAATGTGCTATCCGGACAACATATTTCAATTTCAGACCTCTGTGATGTCGGGGGAAGGAGTTTGGCCTACGTTGACTTCAGTAACACGAAACTTTAGAAACAACACCAGAAGTGCCATGTGGAGAACATATTTCAATTTCAGACCTCTGGGTTGTCGGGGGAAGGAGTTTGGCCTACGTTGACTTCTGTGGTACGAAACTTTACAGGCAACCTCAAATGTGCTATTCGGACAACAAATTTCGATTTCAGACCTCTGGGATGTCGGGGGAAGGAGTTTGGCCTACGTTGACTTCAGTAACACGAAACTTTACACGCAACCTCAAATGTGCTATCGGGACAACATGTTTCAATTTCAGACCTCTGGGTTGTCGGGGGAAGGAGTTTGGCCTACGTTGACTTCAGTAACACGAAACTTTACAAAACAACACCAGAAGTGCCATTTGGACAACATATTTCGATTTCAGACCTCTGGGATGTCGGGGAAAGGAGTTTGGCCTACGTTGACTTCAGTAACAAGAAACTTTACAGGCAACCTCAAATGTGCTATCGGGACAACATATTTCAATTTCAGACCTCTGGGTTGTCGGGGGAAGGAGTTTGGCCTACGTTGACTTCTGTGGTACGAAACTTTACAGGCAACCCCAAATGTGCCATGTGGAGAACATATTTCAATTTCAGACCTCTGGGTTGTCGGGGGAAGGAGTTTGGCCTACGTTGACTTCTGTGGTACGAAACTTTTTAGGCAACCTCAAATGTGCCATGTGGAGAACATATTTCGATTTCAGAACTCTGGGATGTCGGAGGAAGGAGTTTGGCCTACGTTGACTTCAGTAACACAAAACTTTACAAACAACACCAGAAGTGCCATGTGGAGAACATATTTCAATTTCAGACCTCTGGGTTGTCGGGGGAAGGAGTTTGGCCTACGTTGACTTCTGTGGTACGAAACTTTACAGGCAACCTCAAATGTGCTGTCCGGACATCATATTTCAATTTCAGACCTCTGAGTTGTCGGGGGAAGGAGTTTGGCCTACGTTGACTTCTGTGGTACGAAACTTTACAGGCAACCTCAAATGTGCTATTCGGACAACATATTTCGATTTCAGACCTCTGGGTTGTCGGGGGAAGGAGTTTGGCCTACGTTGACTTCAGTAACATGAAACTTTACAAACAACACCAGAAGTCCCATTTGGACAACATATTTCAATTTCAGACCTCTGGGTTGTTGGGGGAAGGAGTTTGGCCTACGTTGACTTCTGTGGTACGAAACTTTACAGGCAACCTCAAATGTGCTATCCGGACAACATATTTCAATTTCAGACCTCTGGGTTGTCGGGGGAAGGACTTTGGCCTACGTTGACTTCTGTGGTACGAAACTTTACAGGCAACCTCAAATGTGCTATCCGGACAACATATTTCAATTTCAGACCTCTGTGATGTCGGGGGAAGGAGTTTGGCCTACGTTGACTTCAGTAACACGAAACTTTAGAAACAACACCAGAAGTGCCATGTGGAGAACATATTTCAATTTCAGACCTCTGGGTTGTCGGGGGAAGGAGTTTGGCCTACGTTGACTTCTGTGGTACGAAACTTTACAGGCAACCTCAAATGTGCTATTCGGACAACAAATTTCGATTTCAGACCTCTGGGATGTCGGGGGAAGGAGTTTGGCCTACGTTGACTTCAGTAACACGAAACTTTACACGCAACCTCAAATGTGCTATCGGGACAACATGTTTCAATTTCAGACCTCTGGGTTGTCGGGGGAAGGAGTTTGGCCTACGTTGACTTCAGTAACACGAAACTTTACAAAACAACACCAGAAGT
Organism: Astyanax mexicanus; assembly: GCF_023375975.1. Taxonomy (NCBI): domain Eukaryota; kingdom Metazoa; phylum Chordata; class Actinopteri; order Characiformes; family Acestrorhamphidae; genus Astyanax; species Astyanax mexicanus. Next base: position 53,458 of record NC_064412.1, on the reverse strand, counting down.
GCCATTTGGACAACATATTTCGATTTCAGACCTCTGGGATGTCGGGGAAAGGAGTTTGGCCTACGTTGACTTCAGTAACAAGAAACTTTACAGGCAACCCCAAATGTGCCATGTGGAGAACATATTTCAATTTCAGACCTCTGGGTTGTCGGGGGAAGGAGTTTGGCCTACGTTGACTTCTGTGGTACGAAACTTTTTAGGCAACCTCAAATGTGATATGCGGACAACATATTTCGATTTCAGACCTCTGGGATGTCGGAGGAAGGAGTTTGGCCTACGTTGACTTCAGTAACACGAAACTTTACAGGCAACCTCAAATGTGCAATCCGGACAACATATTTCAATTTCAGACCTCTGGGTTGTAGGGGGAAGGAGTTTGGCCTACGTTGACTTCAGTGACACGAAACTTTACACGCAACCTCAAATGTGCTATCGGGACAACATATTTCAATTTCAGACCTCTGGGTTGTCGGGGGAAGGAGTTTGGCCTACGTTGACTTCAGTAACACGAAACTTTACAAAACAACACCAGAAGTGCCATTTGGACAACATATTTCGATTTCAGACCTCTGGGATGTCGGGGGAAGGAGTTTGGCCTACGTTGTCTTCAGTAACACGAAACTTTACAGGCAACCTCAAATGTGCTATCGGGACAACATATTTCAATTTCAGACCTCTGGGTTGTCGGGGGAAGGAGTTTGGCCTACTTTGACTTCTGTGGTACGAAACTTTACAGGCAACCTCAAATCTGCTATCCAGACAACATATTTCAATTTCAGACCTCTGTGATGTCGAGGGAAGGAGTTTGGCCTACGTTGACTTCAGTAACACAAAACTTTACAAACAACACCAGAAGTGCCATGTGGAGAACATATTTCAATTTCAGACCTCTGGGTTGTCGGGGGAAGGAGTTTGGCCTACGTTGACTTCTGTGGTACGAAACTTTACAGGCAACCTCAAATGTGCTATTCGGACAACATATTCCGATTTCAGACCTCTGGGATGTCGGCGGAAGGAGTTTGGCCTACGTTGACTTCAGTAACACGAAACTTTACAGGCAACCTCAAATGTGCTATCGGGACAACATATTTCAATTTCAGACCTCTGGGTTGTCGGGGGAAGGAGTTTGGCCTACGTTAACTTCTGTGGTACGAAACTTTACAGGCAACTTCAAATGTGCTATTCGGACAATATATTTCGATTTCAGACCTCTGGGATGTCGGAGGAAGGAGTTTGGCCTACATTGACTTCAGTAACACAAAACTTTACAAGCAACACCAGAAGTGCTATGTGGAGAACATATTTCAATTTCAGACCTCTGGGATGTCGGGGGAAGGAGTTTGGCCTACGTTGACTTCAGTAACACGAAACTTTACAAACAACACCAGAAGTGCCATGTGGAGAACATATTTCAATTTCAGACCTCTGGGTTGTCGGAGGAAGGAGTTTGGCCTACGTTGACTTCAGTAACACGAAACTTTACAGGCAACCTCAAATATGCTATCGGGACAACATATTTCAATTTCAGACCTCTGGGTTGTCGGGGGAAGGAGTTTGGCCTACGTTGACTTCTGTGGTACGAAACTTTACAGGCAACCTCAAATGTGCTATCCGGACAACATATTTCAATTTCAGACCTCTGGTTTGTCGGGGGAAGGAGTTTGGCCTACGTTGACTTCTGTGGTACGAAACTTTACAGGCAACCTCAAATCTGCTATCCGGACAACATATTTCAATTTCAGACCTCTGTGATGTCGGGGGAAGGAGCTTGGCCTACGTTGACTTCAGTAACACAAAACTTTACAAACAACACCAGAAGTGCCATGTGGAGAACATATTTCAATTTCAGACCTCTGGGTTGTCGGGGGAAGGAGTTTGGCCTACGTTGACTTCTGTGGTACGAAACTTTACAGGCAACCTCAAATGTGCTGTCCGGACAACATATTTCAATTTCAGACCTCTGAGTTGTCGGGGGAAGGAGTTTGGCCTACGTTGACTTCTGTGGTACGAAACTTTACAGGCAACCTCAAATGTGCTGTCCGGACATCATATTTCAATTTCAGACCTCTGAGTTGTCGGGGGAAGGAGTTTGGCCTACGTTGACTTCTGTGGTACGAAACTTTACAGGCAACCTCAAATGTGCTATTCGGACAACATATTTCGATTTCAGACCTCTGGGATGTCGGCGGAAGGAGTTTGGCCTACGTTGACTTCAGTAACACGAAACTTTACAGGCAACCTCAAATGTGCTATCGGGACAACATATTTCAATTTCAGACCTCTGGGTTGTCGGGGGAAGGAGTTTGGCCTACGTTGACTTCTGTGGTACGAAACTTTACAGGCAACTTCAAATGTGCTATTCGGACAACATATTTCGATTTCAGAACTCTGGGATGTCGGAGGAAGGAGTTTGGCCTACGTTGACTTCAGTAACACAAAACTTTACAAGCAACACCAGAAGTGCTATGTGGAGAACATATTTCAATTTCAGACCTCTGGGATGTCGGAGGAAGGAGTTTGGCCTACATTGACTTCAGTAACACAAAACTTTACAAGCAACACCAGAAGTGCTATGTGGAGAACATATTTCAATTTCAGACCTCTGGGATGTCGGGGGAAGGAGTTTGGCCTACGTTGACTTCAGTAACACGAAACTTTACAAACAACACCAGAAGTGCCATGTGGAGAACATATTTCAATTTCAGACCTCTGGGTTGTCGGAGGAAGGAGTTTGGCCTACGTTGACTTCAGTAACACGAAACTTTACAGGCAACCTCAAATATGCTATCGGGACAACATATTTCAATTTCAGACCTCTGGGTTGTCGGGGGAAGGAGTTTGGCCTACGTTGACTTCTGTGGTACGAAACTTTACAGGCAACCTCAAATGTGCTATCCGGACAACATATTTCAATTTCAGACCTCTGGTTTGTCGGGGGAAGGAGTTTGGCCTACGTTGACTTCTGTGGTACGAAACTTTACAGGCAACCTCAAATCTGCTATCCGGACAACATATTTCAATTTCAGACCTCTGTGATGTCGGGGGAAGGAGCTTGGCCTACGTTGACTTCAGTAACACAAAACTTTACAAACAACACCAGAAGTGCCATGTGGAGAACATATTTCAATTTCAGACCTCTGGGTTGTCGGGGGAAGGAGTTTGGCCTACGTTGACTTCTGTGGTACGAAACTTTACAGGCAACCTCAAATGTGCTGTCCGGACAACATATTTCAATTTCAGACCTCTGAGTTGTCGGGGGAAGGAGTTTGGCCTACGTTGACTTCTGTGGTACGAAACTTTACAGGCAACCTCAAATGTGCTGTCCGGACATCATATTTCAATTTCAGACCTCTGAGTTGTCGGGGGAAGGAGTTTGGCCTACGTTGACTTCTGTGGTACGAAACTTTACAGGCAACCTCAAATGTGCTATTCGGACAACATATTTCGATTTCAGACCTCTGGGATGTCGGCGGAAGGAGTTTGGCCTACGTTGACTTCAGTAACACGAAACTTTACAGGCAACCTCAAATGTGCTATCGGGACAACATATTTCAATTTCAGACCTCTGGGTTGTCGGGGGAAGGAGTTTGGCCTACGTTGACTTCTGTGGTACGAAACTTTACAGGCAACTTCAAATGTGCTATTCGGACAACATATTTCGATTTCAGAACTCTGGGATGTCGGAGGAAGGAGTTTGGCCTACGTTGACTTCAGTAACACAAAACTTTACAAGCAACACCAGAAGTGCTATGTGGAGAACATATTTCAATTTCAGACCTCTGGGATGTCGGGGGAAGGAGTTTGGCCTACGTTGACTTCAGTAACACAAAACTTTACAAACAACACCAGAAGTGCCATGTGGAGAACATATTTCAATTTCAGACCTCTGGGTTGTCGGGGGAAGGAGTTTGGCCTACGTTGAGTTCAGTAACACGAAACTTTACAGGCAACCTCAAATGTGCTATCCGGACAACATATTTCAATTTCAGACCTCTGGGATGTCGGCGGAAGGAGTTTGGCCTACGTTGACTTCAGTAACACGAAACTTTACAGGCAACCTCAAATGTGCTATCGGGACAACATATTTCAATTTCAGACCTCTGGGTTGTCGGGGGAAGGAGTTTGGCCTACGTTAACTTCTGTGGTACGAAACTTTACAGGCAACTTCAAATGTGCTATTCGGACAATATATTTCGATTTCAGACCTCTGGGATGTCGGAGGAAGGAGTTTGGCCTACATTGACTTCAGTAACACAAAACTTTACAAGCAACACCAGAAGTGCTATGTGGAGAACATATTTCAATTTCAGACCTCTGGGATGTCGGGGGAAGGAGTTTGGCCTACGTTGACTTCAGTAACACAAAACTTTACAAACAACACCAGAAGTGCCATGTGGAGAACATATTTCAATTTCAGACCTCTGGGTTGTCGGAGGAAGGAGTTTGGCCTACGTTGACTTCAGTAACACGAAACTTTACACGCAACCTCAAAGGTGCTATCGGGACAACATATTTCAATTTCAGACCTCTGGGTTGTCGGGGGAAGGAGTTTGGCCTACGTTGACTTCAGTAACACGAAACTTTACAAAACAACACCAGAAGTGCCATTTGGACAACATATTTCGATTTCAGACCTCTGGGATGTCGGGGGAAGGAGTTTGGCCTACGTTGACTTCAGTAACACGAAACTTTACAGGCAACCTCAAATATGCTATCGGGACAACATATTTCAATTTCAGACCTCTGGGTTGTCGGGGGAAGGAGTTTGGCCTACGTTGACTTCTGTGGTACGAAACTTTACAGGCAACCTCAAATGTGCTATCCGGACAACATATTTCAATTTCAGACCTCTGGTTTGTCGGGGGAAGGAGTTTGGCCTACGTTGACTTCTGTGGTACGAAACTTTACAGGCAACCTCAAATCTGCTATCCGGACAACATATTTCAATTTCAGACCTCTGTGATGTCGGGGGAAGGAGCTTGGCCTACGTTGACTTCAGTAACACAAAACTTTACAAACAACACCAGAAGTGCCATGTGGAGAACATATTTCAATTTCAGACCTCTGGGTTGTCGGGGGAAGGAGTTTGGCCTACGTTGACTTCTGTGGTACGAAACTTTACAGGCAACCTCAAATGTGCTGTCCGGACAACATATTTCAATTTCAGACCTCTGAGTTGTCGGGGGAAGGAGTTTGGCCTACGTTGACTTCTGTGGTACGAAACTTTACAGGCAACCTCAAATGTGCTGTCCGGACATCATATTTCAATTTCAGACCTCTGAGTTGTCGGGGGAAGGAGTTTGGCCTACGTTGACTTCTGTGGTACGAAACTTTACAGGCAACCTCAAATGTGCTATTCGGACAACATATTTCGATTTCAGACCTCTGGGATGTCGGCGGAAGGAGTTTGGCCTACGTTGACTTCAGTAACACGAAACTTTACAGGCAACCTCAAATGTGCTATCGGGACAACATATTTCAATTTCAGACCTCTGGGTTGTCGGGGGAAGGAGTTTGGCCTACGTTGACTTCTGTGGTACGAAACTTTACAGGCAACTTCAAATGTGCTATTCGGACAACATATTTCGATTTCAGAACTCTGGGATGTCGGAGGAAGGAGTTTGGCCTACGTTGACTTCAGTAACACAAAACTTTACAAGCAACACCAGAAGTGCTATGTGGAGAACATATTTCAATTTCAGACCTCTGGGATGTCGGGGGAAGGAGTTTGGCCTACGTTGACTTCAGTAACACAAAACTTTACAAACAACACCAGAAGTGCCATGTGGAGAACATATTTCAATTTCAGACCTCTGGGTTGTCGGGGGAAGGAGTTTGGCCTACGTTGAGTTCAGTAACACGAAACTTTACAGGCAACCTCAAATGTGCTATCCGGACAACATATTTCAATTTCAGACCTCTGGGTTGTCGGCGGAAGGAGTTTGGCCTACTTTGACTTCAGTAACACGAAACTTTACAGGCAACCTCAAATGTGCTATCGGGACAACATATTTCAATTTCAGACCTCTGGGTTGTCGGGGGAAGGAGTGTGGCCTACGTTGACTTCTGTGGTACGAAACTTTACAGGCAACTTCAAATGTGCTATTCGGACAACATATTTCGATTTCAGACCTCTGGGATGTCGGAGGAAGGAGTTTGGCCTACGTTGACTTCAGTAACACAAAACTTTACAAGCAACACCAGAAGTGCTATGTGGAGAACATATTTCAATTTCAGACCTCTGGGATGTTGGGGGAAGGAGTTTGGCCTACGTTGACTTCAGTAACACAAAACTTTACAAACAACACCAGAAGTGCCATGTGGAGAACATATTTCAATTTCAGACCTCTGGGTTGTCGGGGGAAGGAGTTTGGCCTACGTTGAGTTCAGTAACACGAAACTTTACAGGCAACCTCAAATGTGCTATCCGGACAACATATTTCAATTTCAGACCTCTGGGTTGTCGGCGGAAGGAGTTTGGCCTACTTTGACTTCAGTAACACGAAACTTTACAGGCAACCTCAAATGTGCTATCGGGACAACATATTTCAATTTCAGACCTCTGGGTTGTCGGGGGAAGGAGTGTGGCCTACGTTGACTTCTGTGGTACGAAACTTTACAGGCAACTTCAAATGTGCTATTCGGACAACATATTTCGATTTCAGACCTCTGGGATGTCGGAGGAAGGAGTTTGGCCTACGTTGACTTCAGTAACACAAAACTTTACAAGCAACACCAGAAGTGCTATGTGGAGAACCTATTTCAATTTCAGACCTCTGGGATGTCGGGGGAAGGAGTTTGGCCTACGTTGACTTCAGTAACACAAAACTTTACAAACAACGCCAAAAGTGCCATGTGGAGAACATATTTCAATTTCAGACCTCTGGGTTGTCGGGGGAAGGAGTTTGGCCTACGTTGACTTCAGTAACACGAAACTTTACAGGCAACCTCAAATGTGCTATTTGGACAACATATTTCAATTTCAGACCTCTGGGTTGTCGGGGGAAGGAGTTTGGCCTACGTTGACTTCAGTAACACGAAACTTTACAAAACAACACCAGAAGTGCCATTTGGACAACATATTTCGATTTCAGACCTCTGGGATGTCGGGGGAAGGAGTTTGGCCTACGTTGACTTCAGTAACACGAAACTTTACAGGCAACCTCAAATGTGCTATCCGGACAACATATTTCAATTTCAGACCTCTGGGTTGTCGGCGGAAGGAGTTTGGCCTACATTGACTTCAGTAACACAAAACTTTACAAGCAACACCAGAAGTGCTATGTGGAGAACATATTTCAATTTCAGACCTCTGGGATGTCGGGGGAAGGAGTTTGGCCTACGTTGACTTCAGTAACACAAAACTTTACAAACAACACCAGAAGTGCCATTTGGACAACATATTTCGATTTCAGACCTCTGGGATGTCGGGGGAAGGAGTTTGGCCTACGTTGACTTCAGTAACACGAAACTTTACAGGCAACCTCAAATGTGCTATCGGGACAACATATTTCAATTTCAGACCTCTGGGTTGTCGGGGGAAGGAGTTTGGCCTACGTTGACTTCTGTGGTACGAAACTTTACAGGCAACCTCAAATGTGCTATTCGGACAACATATTTCGATTTCAGACCTCTGGGATGTCGGCGGAAGGAGTTTGGCCTACGTTGACTTCAGTAACACGAAACTTTACAGGCAACCTCAAATGTGCTATCGGGACAACATATTTCAATTTCAGACCTCTGGGTTGTCGGGGGAAGGAGTTTGGCCTACGTTGACTTCTGTGGTACGAAACTTTACAGGCAACTTCAAATGTGCTATTCGGACAACATATTTCGATTTCAGAACTCTGGGATGTCGGAGGAAGGAGTTTGGCCTACGTTGACTTCAGTAACACAAAACTTTACAAGCAACACCAGAAGTGCTATGTGGAGAACATATTTCAATTTCAGACCTCTGGGATGTCGGGGGAAGGAGTTTGGCCTACGTTGACTTCAGTAACACAAAACTTTACAAACAACACCAGAAGTGCCATGTGGAGAACATATTTCAATTTCAGACCTCTGGGTTGTCGGGGGAAGGAGTTTGGCCTACGTTGAGTTCAGTAACACGAAACTTTACAGGCAACCTCAAATGTGCTATCCGGACAACATATTTCAATTTCAGACCTCTGGGTTGTCGGCGGAAGGAGTTTGGCCTACTTTGACTTCAGTAACACGAAACTTTACAGGCAACCTCAAATGTGCTATCGGGACAACATATTTCAATTTCAGACCTCTGGGTTGTCGGGGGAAGGAGTGTGGCCTACGTTGACTTCTGTGGTACGAAACTTTACAGGCAACTTCAAATGTGCTATTCGGACAACATATTTCGATTTCAGACCTCTGGGATGTCGGAGGAAGGAGTTTGGCCTACGTTGACTTCAGTAACACAAAACTTTACAAGCAACACCAGAAGTGCTATGTGGAGAACCTATTTCAATTTCAGACCTCTGGGATGTCGGGGGAAGGAGTTTGGCCTACGTTGACTTCAGTAACACAAAACTTTACAAACAACGCCAAAAGTGCCATGTGGAGAACATATTTCAATTTCAGACCTCTGGGTTGTCGGGGGAAGGAGTTTGGCCTACGTTGACTTCAGTAACACGAAACTTTACAGGCAACCTCAAATGTGCTATTTGGACAACATATTTCGATTTCAGACCTCTGGGATGTCGGGGGAAGGAGTTTGGCCTACGTTGACTTCAGTAACACGAAACTTTACAGGCAACCTCAAATGTGCTATCGGGACAACATATTTCAATTTCAGACCTCTGGGTTGTCGGGGGAAGGAGTTTGGCCTACGTTGACTTCAGTAACACGAAACTTTACAAAACAACACCAGAAGTGCCATTTGGACAACATATTTCGATTTCAGACCTCTGGGATGTCGGGGGAAGGAGTTTGGCCTACGTTGACTTCAGTAACACGAAACTTTACAGGCAACCTCAAATGTGCTATGCGGACAACATATTTCAATTTCAGACCTCTGGGTTGTCGGCGGAAGGAGTTTGGCCTACATTGACTTCAGTAACACAAAACTTTACAAGCAACACCAGAAGTGCTATGTGGAGAACATATTTCAATTTCAGACCTCTGGGATGTCGGGGGAAGGAGTTTGGCCTACGTTGACTTCAGTAACACAAAACTTTACAAACAACACCAGAAGTGCCATGTGGAGAACATATTTCAATTTCAGACCTCTGGGTTGTCGGAGGAAGGAGTTTGGCCTACGTTGACTTCAGTAACACGAAACTTTACACGCAACCTCAAAGGTGCTATCGGGACAACATATTTCAATTTCAGACCTCTGGGTTGTCGGGGGAAGGAGTTTGGCCTACGTTGACTTCAGTAACACGAAACTTTACAAAACAACACCAGAAGTGCCATTTGGACAACATATTTCGATTTCAGACCTCTGGGATGTCGGGGGAAGGAGTTTGGCCTACGTTGACTTCAGTAACACGAAACTTTACAGGCAACCTCAAATGTGCTATCGGGACAACATATTTCAATTTCAGACCTCTGGGTTGTCGGGGGAAGGAGTTTGGCCTACGTTGACTTCTGTGGTACGAAACTTTACAGGCAACCTCAAATGTGCTATCCGGACAACATATTTCAATTTCAGACCTCTGGTTTGTCGGGGGAAGGAGTTTGGCCTACGTTGACTTCTGTGGTACGAAACTTTACAGGCAACCTCAAATGTGCTATCCGGACAACATATTTCAATTTCAGACCTCTGGGTTGTCGGGGGAAGGAGTTTGGCCTACGTTGACTTCTGTGGTACGAAACTTTACAGGCAACTTCAAATGTGCTATTCGGACAACATATTTCGATTTCAGAACTCTGGGATGTCGGAGGAAGGAGTTTGGCCTACGTTGACTTCAGTAACACAAAACTTTACAAACAACACCAGAAGTGCCATGTGGAGAACATATTTCAATTTCAGACCTCTGGGTTGTCGGGGGAAGGAGTTTGGCCTACGTTGACTTCTGTGGTACGAAACTTTACAGGCAACCTCAAATGTGCTGTCCGGACATCATATTTCAATTTCAGACCTCTGAGTTGTCGGGGGAAGGAGTTTGGCCTACGTTGACTTCTGTGGTACGAAACTTTACAGGCAACCTCAAATGTGCTATTCGGACAACATATTTCGATTTCAGACCTCTGGGTTGTCGGGGGAAGGAGTTTGGCCTACGTTGACTTCAGTAACATGAAACTTTACAAACAACACCAGAAGTCCCATTTGGACAACATATTTCAATTTCAGACCTCTGGGTTGTTGGGGGAAGGAGTTTGGCCTACGTTGACTTCTGTGTAACGAAACTTTACAAACAACCTCATATGTGATATCCGGACAACATATTTCGATTTCAGACCTCTGGGTTGTCAAGGGAAGGAGTTTGGCCTACGTTGACTTCAGTAACACGAAACTTTACAAGCAACACCAGAAGTGCCATTTGGACAACATATTTCAATTTCAGACCTCTGAAATGTTGGGGGAAGGAGTTTGGCCTACGTTGACTTCTGTGTAACGAAACTTTACAAACAACCTCAATTGTACTATCCGGACAAAAAATTTTAATTTCAGACCTCTGGGTTGTCCGGGGAAGGAGTTTGGCCTACGTTAACTTCTGTGGTACGAAACTTTACAAACAACACCAGAAGTGCCATTTGGACAACATATTTCAATTTCAGACCTCTGGGTTGTCTGGGGAAGGAGTTTGGCCTACGTCGACTTCTGTAGTGCGAATCTTTACAGGCAACCTCAAATGTGTTATCCGAACAACATATTTCGATTTCAGACCTCTGGGTTGTCGAGGGAAGGAGTTTGGCCTACGTTGACTTCAGTAACACGAAACTTTACAAACAACACCAGAAGTGCCATTTGGACAACATATTTCAATTTCAGACCTCTGGGTTGTCGGGGGAAGGAGTTTGGCCTACGTTGACTTCTGTGTAACGAAACTTTACAAACAACCTCAAATGTGCTATCCGGACAACATATTTCAATTTCAGACCTCTGGGTTGTCGGGGGAAGGAGTTTGGCCTACGTTAACTTCTGTGGTACGAAACTTTACAGACAACCTCAAATGTGCTATCTGGACAAAATATTTCGATTTCAGACCTCTGAGTTGTCGGGGGAAGGAGTTTGGCCTACGTTGACTTCAGTAACACGAAACTTTACAAACAACACCAGAAGTGCCATTTGGACAACATATTTCAATTTCAGACCTCTGAAAAGTTTGGGGGAAGGAGTTTGGCCTACGTTGACTTCTGTAGTGCGAAACTTTACAGGCAACCTCAAATGTGTTATCCGGACAACATATTTAAATTTCAGACCTCTGGGTTGTCGAGGGAAGGAGTTTGGCCTACGTTGACTTCAGTAACACGAAACTTTACAAACAACACCAGAAGTGCCATTTGGACAACATATTTCAATTTCAGACCTCTGGAATGTTGGGGGAAGGAGTTTGGCCTACGTTGACTTCTGTAGTACGAAACTTTACAGGCAACCTCAAATGTGCTATTCGGACAACATATTTCGATTTCAGACCTCTGGGTTGTCGGGGGAAGGAGTTTGGCCTTTGTTGACTTCTGTAGTACGAAACTTTACATGCAACCTCAAATGTGCTACCCGGACAACATATTTCGATTTCAGACCTCTGGGTTGTCGAGGGAAGGAGTTTGGCCTACGTTGACTTCAGTAACACGAAACTTTACAAACAACACCAGAAGTGCCATGTGGACAACATATTTCGATTTCAGACCTCTGAGTTGTCGGGGGAAGGAGTTTGGCCTACGTTGACTTCTGTTGTACGAAACTTTACAGGCAACTTCAAATGTGCTATCCGGACAAAGTCTTTCAATTTTAGATGTCTGGGTTGTCGGGGGAAGGAGTTTGGCCTACGTTGACTTCAGTAACATGAAACTTTACAAGCAACACCAGAGGTGCCATTTGGACAACATATTTCGATTTCAGACCTCTGGGTTGTCAGGAGAAGGAGTTTGTAACATGTGGATTTCTGTGACACTTAACAGTACAGGCAACCCTAGAGGTGGCATCGGGACATTAACCCTAACCCGAACCCTAGGGTTAGGTTAGGGTTAGGGTTAGGGTTAGGGTTACGGTTAGGGTTAGGGTCAGGGTTAGGGTTAGGGTTAGGGTTATGGTTAGGGTTAGGGTTAGGTTTTTGTTATATACAATGACTTCCCCCAGTACAGCCCATCAGGCTGCATGGTTTGAGTAGGAAGACCAAGGGTAGTGCACGGGCCGGCGCCTGTTAGGCATTGCTACTGGGCTTGAGGTCAATGAGCAGGTAAAATCTGAACTGATCTGTCTTTTCTAGCTTAATCCTACTTCGTCCGAGTGCTAGGTCTCTAAATTTGTTTATTTTAATTGTGAGGTCACAGGGAGCATAGTGAGGAGTGCGCCACTAGACTGAGCAGGGCACCCTCTAGACCGTCTTGGCCTTTCTAGCTCACCCATTCCCTCTCCCTAAAGTTAATGTTTAACTAGGGAGCGAATGGGTGTGAAGACATATTTACATGAGTATTAAATCTCTAAATTTGTTTATTTTAATTGTGAGGTCACAGGGAGCATAGTGAGGAGTGCGCCACTAGACTGAGCAGGGCACCCTCTAGACCGTCTTGGCCTTTCCAGCTCACCCATTCCCTCTCCCTAAAGTTAATGTTCAACTAGGGAGCGAATGGGTGTGAAGACATTTTAATTGAGTATTAGGTCCCTAAGGTTTTGTTTAAAATAGTTTTGGTATTTTATAATAATTTTTTTATTTTTTTATTATTACTACTTGAAATAATTTACATGATTAGTATTATTAGAACAGGAAGTCCAAATGGGATCTGTTATTTAAGTAATTTAAGGACACATCATCAGTAGTGTGCCTCAGAGTCATAGGGTGTTTCGGCCTTTTAAACACTATACACCCTCTTCTGAGGTGGCCCGCCTTAGGTTGATCATTCCTAGGCTTGTGTCCTATCCTTCAATTAAATTAAGAGCCCTAAGGTTACAGTAAGGTAAATGTATCTTTAAGTTTAATTAAGTAATATTAAATTTTATGTATTAAAAAGTATTTCTAAAATAAAAATTGATATTAAAAATACCTTTCGGAAGAGAATGATCCTTCATCAGGCACAGATTTGCCTCAGTTCCAGCTCTGAAATGGTTTCCCCTGTCCTGCTGCTTATATAGGCGTCCAGGAACAGGCTCCGCCCTTTGTTTAATTTTAAATGTTCAGTTAAGTCAATTCCCAAGGGGGAGTGGATTTTTAAAGGGAATATTTATTCCTCTTTTTAGATTTTAGGTTTGGATTAATGCTGTGATTCCCCAGGTAAGTATTTTTTAATTCTTTTCAGGTTTTATGGAGAAATATCCTTAATGACCCTTTGTTAATAGAGAGTTTGGCTTGATGACACATTCGTAATCTGTGTTTTTTAAGGTTTTGAGGAGAGATTTCCGTCATTTTTGGTTTGATGACCCTTTGGTAAGTATTTGTTTTTAGGTTGTGAGGAGAGATTTCCTTTGTTTTTAGTTTAATGACCCTTTGGTAATACAGAGTTCGGTTTGATGACACATTTGTAATCTGTGTTTGTTTTAAGGTTGTGAGGAGAGATTTCCTTCGATTTTTAGTTTAATAACCTTTGGGTAAGTATTCATTTTATAGTTTATTTAGGTTGTGTTTAGGGTTAGGTTAAGATTTAGGTTAGGTTTAGGGTTAGGTTTAGGTTATGTTTAGGGTTGGGTTTTAGGTTTAGGTTATGTTTAGGGCTAGGTTTAGATTTAGGTTATGTTTAGGGTTAGGTTTAGATTTAGGCTATGTGTAGGGTTGGGTTTAGGGTTAGGTTATGTTTAGGGTTAGGTTTAGGTTATGTTTAGGGTTAGGTTTTAGGTTTAGGTTATGTTTAGGGCTAGGTTTAGATTTAGGTTATGTTTAGGGTTAGGTTTAGATTTAGGCTATGTGTAGGGTTGGGTTTAGGGTTAGGGTTAGGGTTAGGGTTAGGGTTAGGGTTAGGGTTAGTTAGGGTTATGGTTAGGGTTAGGGTTAGGGTTAGGGTTAGGGTTAGGTTAGGGTTAGGGTTAGGGTTAGGGTTAGGTTTTTGTTAATATACAATGACTTCCCCCAGTACAGCCCATCAGGCTGCATGGTTTGAGTAGGAAGACCAAGGGTAGTGCACGGGCCGGCGCCTGTTAGGCATTGCTACTGGGCTTGAGGTCAATGAGCAGGTAAAATCTGAACTGATCTGTCTTTTCTAGCTTAATCCTACTTCGTCCGAGTGCTAGGTCTCTAAATTTGTTTATTTTAATTGTGAGGTCACAGGGAGCATAGTGAGGAGTGCGCCACTAGACTGAGCAGGGCACCCTCTAGACCGTCTTGGCCTTTCTAGCTCACCCATTCCCTCTCCCTAAAGTTAATGTTTAACTAGGGAGCGAATGGGTGTGAAGACATATTTACATGAGTATTAAGTCTCTAAATTTGTTTATTTTAATTGTGAGGTCACAGGGAGCATAGTGAGGAGTGCGCCACTAGACTGAGCAGGGCACCCTCTAGACCGTCTTGGCCTTTCTAGCTCACCCATTCCCTCTCCCTAAAGTTAATGTTTAACTAGGGAGCGAATGGGTGTGAAGACATATTTACATGAGTATTAAGTCTCTAAAGTTGTTTATTTTAAATGTGAGGTCACAGGGAGCATAGTGAGGAGTGCGCCACTAGACTGAGCAGGGCACCCTCTAGACCGTCTTGGCCTTTCTAGCTCACCCATTCCCTCTCCCTAAAGTTATTGTTTAACTAGGGAGCGAATGGGTGTGAAGACATTTTAATTGAGTATTAGGTCCCTAAGGTTTTGTTTAAAATAGTTTTGGTATTTTATAATATTTTTTTTATTTTTTTATTATTACTACTTGAAATAATTTACATGATTAGTATTATTAGAACAGGAAGTCCAAATGGGATCTGTTATTTAAGTAATTTAAGGACACATCATCAGTAGTGTGCCTCAGAGTCATAGGGTGTTTCGGCCTTTTAAACACTATACACCCTCTTCTGAGGTGGCCCGCCTTAGGTTGATCATTCCTAGGCTTGTGTCCTATCCTTCAATTAAATTAAGAGCCCTAAGGTTACAGTAAGGTAAATGTATCTTTAAGTTTAATTAAGTAATATTAAATTTTATGTATTAAAAAGTATTTCTAAAATAAAAATTGATATTAAAAATACCTTTCGGAAGAGAATGATCCTTCATCAGGCACAGATTTGCCTCAGTTCCAGCTCTGAAATGGTTTCCCCTGTCCTGCTGCTTATATAGGCGTCCAGGAACAGGCTCCGCCCTTTGTTTAATTTTAAATGTTCAGTTAAGTCAATTCCCAAGGGGGAGTGGATTTTTAAAGGGAATATTTATTCCTCTTTTTAGATTTTAGGTTTGGATTAATGCTGTGATTCCCCAGGTAAGTATTTTTTAATTCTTTTCAGGTTTTATGAAGAAATATCCTCAATGACCCTTTGTTAATAGAGAGTTTGGCTTGATGACACATTCGTAATCTGTGTTTTTTAAGGTTTTGAGGAGAGATTTCCTTCATTTTTGGTTCAATGACCCTTTGGTAAGTATTTGTTTTTAGGTTGTGAGGAGAGATTTCCTTTGTTTTTAGTTTAATGACCCTTTGGTAATACAGAGTTCGGTTTGATGACACATTTGTAATCTGTGTTTGTTTTAAGGTTGTGAGGAGAGATTTCCTTCGATTTTTAGTTTAATAACCTTTGGGTAAGTATTCATTTTATAGTTTATTTAGGTTGTGTTTAGGGTTAGGTTAAGATTTAGGTTAGGTTTAGGGTTAGGTTTAGGTTATGTTTAGGGTTGGGTTTTAGGTTTAGGTTATGTTTAGGGCTAGGTTTAGATTTAGGTTATGTTTAGGGTTAGGTTTAGATTTAGGCTATGTGTAGGGTTGGGTTTAGGGTTAGGTTATGTTTAGGGTTAGGTTTAGGTTATGTTTAGGGTTAGGTTTTAGGTTTAGGTTATGTTTAGGGCTAGGTTTAGATTTAGGTTATGTTTAGGGTTAGGTTTAGATTTAGGCTATGTGTAGGGTTGGGTTTATGATTAGGTTATGTTTAGGGTTAGGTTTAGGTTATGTTTAGGGTTAGGTTTTAGGTTTAGGTTATGTTTAGGGCTAGGTTAGGGTTAGGGTTAGGTTTAGATTTAGGCTATGCGTAGGGTTGGGTTTAGGGCTAGGTTATGTTTAGGGTTAGGTTTAGGTTATGTTTAGGGTTAGGTTTTAGGTTATGTTTAGGGCTAGGTTTAAATTTAGGTTATGTTTAGGGTTAGGTTTAGATTTAGGCTATGTTTTAGGGTTGGGTTTAGGGTTAGGTTATGTTTAGGCAATATACAAAAAAAGTAGGCTTATAACAATAACAATAATAATAATAATAATAATAATTTTACTTAAAGTTCCAAGAGAATTTGGCTTGGCTCATTAGACCAGTGAGACTCATGTAGCATGCCTGGTCCGAAGGCTCTGGCAAGGGTTAGGTTTTTGTTAATATACAATGACTTCCCCCAGTACAGCCCATCAGGCTGCATGGTTTGAGTAGGAAGACCAAGGGTAGTGCACGGGCCGGCGCCTGTTAGGCATTGCTACTGGGCTTGAGGTCAATGAGCAGGTAAAATCTGAACTGATCTGTCTTTTCTAGCTTAATCCTACTTCGTCCGAGTGCTAGGTCTCTAAATTTGTTTATTTTAATTGTGAGGTCACAGGGAGCATAGTGAGGAGTGCGCCACTAGACTGAGCAGGGCACCCTCTAGACCGTCTTGGCCTTTCTAGCTCACCCATTCCCTCTCCCTAAAGTTAATGTTTAACTAGGGAGCGAATGGGTGTGAAGACATATTTACATGAGTATTAAGTCTCTAAATTTGTTTATTTTAATTGTGAGGTCACAGGGAGCATAGTGAGGAGTGCGCCACTAGACTGAGCAGGGCACCCTCTAGACCGTCTTGGCCTTTCTAGCTCACCCATTCCCTCTCCCTAAAGTTAATGTTTAACTAGGGAGCGAATGGGTGTGAAGACATATTTACATGAGTATTAAGTCTCTAAAGTTGTTTATTTTAAATGTGAGGTCACAGGGAGCATAGTGAGGAGTGCGCCACTAGACTGAGCAGGGCACCCTCTAGACCGTCTTGGCCTTTCTAGCTCACCCATTCCCTCTCCCTAAAGTTATTGTTTAACTAGGGAGCGAATGGGTGTGAAGACATTTTAATTGAGTATTAGGTCCCTAAGGTTTTGTTTAAAATAGTTTTGGTATTTTATAATATTTTTTTTATTTTTTTATTATTACTACTTGAAATAATTTACATGATTAGTATTATTAGAACAGGAAGTCCAAATGGGATCTGTTATTTAAGTAATTTAAGGACACATCATCAGTAGTGTGCCTCAGAGTCATAGGGTGTTTCGGCCTTTTAAACACTATACACCCTCTTCTGAGGTGGCCCGCCTTAGGTTGATCATTCCTAGGCTTGTGTCCTATCCTTCAATTAAATTAAGAGCCCTAAGGTTACAGTAAGGTAAATGTATCTTTAAGTTTAATTAAGTAATATTAAATTTTATGTATTAAAAAGTATTTCTAAAATAAAAATTGATATTAAAAATACCTTTCGGAAGAGAATGATCCTTCATCAGGCACAGATTTGCCTCAGTTCCAGCTCTGAAATTGTTTCCCCTGTCCTGCTGCTTATATAGGCGTCCAGGAACAGGCTCCGCCCTTTGTTTAATTTTAAATGTTCAGTTAAGTCAATTCCCAAGGGGGAGTGGATTTTTAAAGGGAATATTTATTCCTCTTTTTAGATTTTAGGTTTGGATTAATGCTGTGATTCCCCAGGTAAGTATTTTTTAATTCTTTTCAGGTTTTATGAAGAAATATCCTCAATGACCCTTTGTTAATAGAGAGTTTGGCTTGATGACACATTCGTAATCTGTGTTTTTTAAGGTTTTGAGGAGAGATTTCCTTCATTTTTGGTTCAATGACCCTTTGGTAAGTATTTGTTTTTAGGTTGTGAGGAGAGATTTCCTTTGTTTTTAGTTTAATGACCCTTTGGTAATACAGAGTTCGGTTTGATGACACATTTGTAATCTGTGTTTGTTTTAAGGTTGTGAGGAGAGATTTCCTTCGATTTTTAGTTTAATAACCTTTGGGTAAGTATTCATTTTATAGTTTATTTAGGTTGTGTTTAGGGTTAGGTTAAGATTTAGGTGAGGTTTAGGGTTAGGTTTAGGTTATGTTTAGGGTTGGGTTTTAGGTTTAGGTTATGTTTAGGGCTAGGTTTAGATTTAGGTTATGTTTAGGGTTAGGTTTAGATTTAGGCTATGTGTAGGGTTGGGTTTAGGGTTAGGTTATGTTTAGGGTTAGGTTTAGGTTATGTTTAGGGTTAGGTTTTAGGTTTAGGTTATGTTTAGGGCTAGGTTTAGATTTAGGTTATGTTTAGGGTTAGGTTTAGATTTAGGCTATGTGTAGGGTTGGGTTTATGATTAGGTTATGTTTAGGGTTAGGTTTAGGTTATGTTTAGGGTTAGGTTTTAGGTTTAGGTTATGTTTAGGGCTAGGTTAGGGTTAGGGTTAGGTTTAGATTTAGGCTATGCGTAGGGTTGGGTTTAGGGCTAGGTTATGTTTAGGGTTAGGTTTAGGTTATGTTTAGGGTTAGGTTTTAGGTTATGTTTAGGGCTAGGTTTAAATTTAGGTTATGTTTAGGGTTAGGTTTAGATTTAGGCTATGTTTTAGGGTTGGGTTTAGGGTTAGGTTATGTTTAGGCAATATACAAAAAAAGTAGGCTTATAACAATAACAATAATAATAATAATAATAATAATTTTACTTAAAGTTCCAAGAGAATTTGGCTTGGCTCATTAGACCAGTGAGACTCATGTAGCATGCCTGGTCCGAAGGCTCTGGCAAGGGTTAGGTTTTTGTTAATATACAATGACTTCCCCCAGTACAGCCCATCAGGCTGCATGGTTTGAGTAGGAAGACCAAGGGTAGTGCACGGGCCGGCGCCTGTTAGGCATTGCTACTGGGCTTGAGGTCAATGAGCAGGTAAAATCTGAACTGATCTGTCTTTTCTAGCTTAATCCTACTTCGTCCGAGTGCTAGGTCTCTAAATTTGTTTATTTTAATTGTGAGGTCACAGGGAGCATAGTGAGGAGTGCGCCACTAGACTGAGCAGGGCACCCTCTAGACCGTCTTGGCCTTTCTAGCTCACCCATTCCCTCTCCCTAAAGTTAATGTTTAACTAGGGAGCGAATGGGTGTGAAGACATATTTACATGAGTATTAAGTCTCTAAATTTGTTTATTTTAATTGTGAGGTCACAGGGAGCATAGTGAGGAGTGCGCCACTAGACTGAGCAGGGCACCCTCTAGACCGTCTTGGCCTTTCTAGCTCACCCATTCCCTCTCCCTAAAGTTAATGTTTAACTAGGGAGCGAATGGGTGTGAAGACATATTTACATGAGTATTAAGTCTCTAAAGTTGTTTATTTTAAATGTGAGGTCACAGGGAGCATAGTGAGGAGTGCGCCACTAGACTGAGCAGGGCACCCTCTAGACCGTCTTGGCCTTTCTAGCTCACCCATTCCCTCTCCCTAAAGTTATTGTTTAACTAGGGAGCGAATGGGTGTGAAGACATTTTAATTGAGTATTAGGTCCCTAAGGTTTTGTTTAAAATAGTTTTGGTATTTTATAATATTTTTTTTATTTTTTTATTATTACTACTTGAAATAATTTACATGATTAGTATTATTAGAACAGGAAGTCCAAATGGGATCTGTTATTTAAGTAATTTAAGGACACATCATCAGTAGTGTGCCTCAGAGTCATAGGGTGTTTCGGCCTTTTAAACACTATACACCCTCTTCTGAGGTGGCCCGCCTTAGGTTGATCATTCCTAGGCTTGTGTCCTATCCTTCAATTAAATTAAGAGCCCTAAGGTTACAGTAAGGTAAATGTATCTTTAAGTTTAATTAAGTAATATTAAATTTTATGTATTAAAAAGTATTTCTAAAATAAAAATTGATATTAAAAATACCTTTCGGAAGAGAATGATCCTTCATCAGGCACAGATTTGCCTCAGTTCCAGCTCTGAAATTGTTTCCCCTGTCCTGCTGCTTATATAGGCGTCCAGGAACAGGCTCCGCCCTTTGTTTAATTTTAAATGTTCAGTTAAGTCAATTCCCAAGGGGGAGTGGATTTTTAAAGGGAATATTTATTCCTCTTTTTAGATTTTAGGTTTGGATTAATGCTGTGATTCCCCAGGTAAGTATTTTTTAATTCTTTTCAGGTTTTATGAAGAAATATCCTCAATGACCCTTTGTTAATAGAGAGTTTGGCTTGATGACACATTCGTAATCTGTGTTTTTTAAGGTTTTGAGGAGAGATTTCCTTCATTTTTGGTTCAATGACCCTTTGGTAAGTATTTGTTTTTAGGTTGTGAGGAGAGATTTCCTTTGTTTTTAGTTTAATGACCCTTTGGTAATACAGAGTTCGGTTTGATGACACATTTGTAATCTGTGTTTGTTTTAAGGTTGTGAGGAGAGATTTCCTTCGATTTTTAGTTTAATAACCTTTGGGTAAGTATTCATTTTATAGTTTATTTAGGTTGTGTTTAGGGTTAGGTTAAGATTTAGGTGAGGTTTAGGGTTAGGTTTAGGTTATGTTTAGGGTTGGGTTTTAGGTTTAGGTTATGTTTAGGGCTAGGTTTAGATTTAGGTTATGTTTAGGGTTAGGTTTAGATTTAGGCTATGTGTAGGGTTGGGTTTAGGGTTAGGTTATGTTTAGGGTTAGGTTTAGGTTATGTTTAGGGTTAGGTTTTAGGTTTAGGTTATGTTTAGGGCTAGGTTTAGATTTAGGTTATGTTTAGGGTTAGGTTTAGATTTAGGCTATGTGTAGGGTTGGGTTTATGATTAGGTTATGTTTAGGGTTAGGTTTAGGTTATGTTTAGGGTTAGGTTTTAGGTTTAGGTTATGTTTAGGGCTAGGTTAGGGTTAGGGTTAGGTTTAGATTTAGGCTATGCGTAGGGTTGGGTTTAGGGCTAGGTTATGTTTAGGGTTAGGTTTAGGTTATGTTTAGGGTTAGGTTTTAGGTTATGTTTAGGGCTAGGTTTAAATTTAGGTTATGTTTAGGGTTAGGTTTAGATTTAGGCTATGTTTTAGGGTTGGGTTTAGGGTTAGGTTATGTTTAGGCAATATACAAAAAAAGTAGGCTTATAACAATAACAATAATAATAATAATAATAATAATTTTACTTAAAGTTCCAAGAGAATTTGGCTTGGCTCATTAGACCAGTGAGACTCATGTAGCATGCCTGGTCCGAAGGCTCTGGCAAGGGTTAGGTTTTTGTTAATATACAATGACTTCCCCCAGTACAGCCCATCAGGCTGCATGGTTTGAGTAGGAAGACCAAGGGTAGTGCACGGGCCGGCGCCTGTTAGGCATTGCTACTGGGCTTGAGGTCAATGAGCAGGTAAAATCTGAACTGATCTGTCTTTTCTAGCTTAATCCTACTTCGTCCGAGTGCTAGGTCTCTAAATTTGTTTATTTTAATTGTGAGGTCACAGGGAGCATAGTGAGGAGTGCGCCACTAGACTGAGCAGGGCACCCTCTAGACCGTCTTGGCCTTTCTAGCTCACCCATTCCCTCTCCCTAAAGTTAATGTTTAACTAGGGAGCGAATGGGTGTGAAGACATATTTACATGAGTATTAAGTCTCTAAATTTGTTTATTTTAATTGTGAGGTCACAGGGAGCATAGTGAGGAGTGCGCCACTAGACTGAGCAGGGCACCCTCTAGACCGTCTTGGCCTTTCTAGCTCACCCATTCCCTCTCCCTAAAGTTAATGTTTAACTAGGGAGCGAATGGGTGTGAAGACATATTTACATGAGTATTAAGTCTCTAAAGTTGTTTATTTTAAATGTGAGGTCACAGGGAGCATAGTGAGGAGTGCGCCACTAGACTGAGCAGGGCACCCTCTAGACCGTCTTGGCCTTTCTAGCTCACCCATTCCCTCTCCCTAAAGTTATTGTTTAACTAGGGAGCGAATGGGTGTGAAGACATTTTAATTGAGTATTAGGTCCCTAAGGTTTTGTTTAAAATAGTTTTGGTATTTTATAATATTTTTTTTATTTTTTTATTATTACTACTTGAAATAATTTACATGATTAGTATTATTAGAACAGGAAGTCCAAATGGGATCTGTTATTTAAGTAATTTAAGGACACATCATCAGTAGTGTGCCTCAGAGTCATAGGGTGTTTCGGCCTTTTAAACACTATACACCCTCTTCTGAGGTGGCCCGCCTTAGGTTGATCATTCCTAGGCTTGTGTCCTATCCTTCAATTAAATTAAGAGCCCTAAGGTTACAGTAAGGTAAATGTATCTTTAAGTTTAATTAAGTAATATTAAAGTTTATGTATTAAAAAGTATTTCTAAAATAAAAATTGATATTAAAAATACCTTTCGGAAGAGAATGATCCTTCATCAGGCACAGATTTGCCTCAGTTCCAGCTCTGAAATGGTTTCCCCTGTCCTGCTGCTTATATAGGCGTCCAGGAACAGGCTCCGCCCTTTGTTTAATTTTAAATGTTCAGTTAAGTCAATTCCCAAGGGGGAGTGGATTTTTAAAGGGAATATTTATTCCTCTTTTTAGATTTTAGGTTTGGATTAATGCTGTGATTCCCCAGGTAAGTATTTTTTAATTCTTTTCAGGTTTTATGAAGAAATATCCTCAATGACCCTTTGTTAATAGAGAGTTTGGCTTGATGACACATTCGTAATCTGTGTTTTTTAAGGTTTTGAGGAGAGATTTCCTTCATTTTTGGTTCAATGACCCTTTGGTAAGTATTTGTTTTTAGGTTGTGAGGAGAGATTTCCTTTGTTTTTAGTTTAATGACCCTTTGGTAATACAGAGTTCGGTTTGATGACACATTTGTAATCTGTGTTTGTTTTAAGGTTGTGAGGAGAGATTTCCTTCGATTTTTAGTTTAATAACCTTTGGGTAAGTATTCATTTTATAGTTTATTTAGGTTGTGTTTAGGGTTAGGTTAAGATTTAGGTTAGGTTTAGGGTTAGGTTTAGGTTATGTTTAGGGTTGGGTTTTAGGTTTAGGTTATGTTTAGGGCTAGGTTTAGATTTAGGTTATGTTTAGGGTTAGGTTTAGATTTAGGCTATGTGTAGGGTTGGGTTTAGGGTTAGGTTATGTTTAGGGTTAGGTTTAGGTTATGTTTAGGGTTAGGTTTTAGGTTTAGGTTATGTTTAGGGCTAGGTTTAGATTTAGGTTATGTTTAGGGTTAGGTTTAGATTTAGGCTATGTGTAGGGTTGGGTTTATGATTAGGTTATGTTTAGGGTTAGGTTT
Organism: Astyanax mexicanus; assembly: GCF_023375975.1. Classification (NCBI taxonomy): domain Eukaryota; kingdom Metazoa; phylum Chordata; class Actinopteri; order Characiformes; family Acestrorhamphidae; genus Astyanax; species Astyanax mexicanus. The sequence goes on along the minus strand of NC_064412.1, from coordinate 30,024 downwards.
AGGTTATGTTTAGGGTTAGGTTTTAGGTTTAGGTTATGTTTAGGGCTAGGTTAGGGTTAGGGTTAGGTTTAGATTTAGGCTATGCGTAGGGTTGGGTTTAGGGCTAGGTTATGTTTAGGGTTAGGTTTAGGTTATGTTTAGGGTTAGGTTTTAGGTTATGTTTAGGGCTAGGTTTAAATTTAGGTTATGTTTAGGGTTAGGTTTAGATTTAGGCTATGTTTTAGGGTTGGGTTTAGGGTTAGGTTATGTTTAGGCAATATACAAAAAAAGTAGGCTTATAACAATAACAATAATAATAATAATAATAATAATTTTACTTAAAGTTCCAAGAGAATTTGGCTTGGCTCATTAGACCAGTGAGACTCATGTAGCATGCCTGGTCCGAAGGCTCTGGCAAGGGTTAGGTTTTTGTTAATATACAATGACTTCCCCCAGTACAGCCCATCAGGCTGCATGGTTTGAGTAGGAAGACCAAGGGTAGTGCACGGGCCGGCGCCTGTTAGGCATTGCTACTGGGCTTGAGGTCAATGAGCAGGTAAAATCTGAACTGATCTGTCTTTTCTAGCTTAATCCTACTTCGTCCGAGTGCTAGGTCTCTAAATTTGTTTATTTTAATTGTGAGGTCACAGGGAGCATAGTGAGGAGTGCGCCACTAGACTGAGCAGGGCACCCTCTAGACCGTCTTGGCCTTTCTAGCTCACCCATTCCCTCTCCCTAAAGTTAATGTTTAACTAGGGAGCGAATGGGTGTGAAGACATATTTACATGAGTATTAAGTCTCTAAATTTGTTTATTTTAATTGTGAGGTCACAGGGAGCATAGTGAGGAGTGCGCCACTAGACTGAGCAGGGCACCCTCTAGACCGTCTTGGCCTTTCTAGCTCACCCATTCCCTCTCCCTAAAGTTAATGTTTAACTAGGGAGCGAATGGGTGTGAAGACATATTTACATGAGTATTAAGTCTCTAAAGTTGTTTATTTTAAATGTGAGGTCACAGGGAGCATAGTGAGGAGTGCGCCACTAGACTGAGCAGGGCACCCTCTAGACCGTCTTGGCCTTTCTAGCTCACCCATTCCCTCTCCCTAAAGTTATTGTTTAACTAGGGAGCGAATGGGTGTGAAGACATTTTAATTGAGTATTAGGTCCCTAAGGTTTTGTTTAAAATAGTTTTGGTATTTTATAATATTTTTTTTATTTTTTTATTATTACTACTTGAAATAATTTACATGATTAGTATTATTAGAACAGGAAGTCCAAATGGGATCTGTTATTTAAGTAATTTAAGGACACATCATCAGTAGTGTGCCTCAGAGTCATAGGGTGTTTCGGCCTTTTAAACACTATACACCCTCTTCTGAGGTGGCCCGCCTTAGGTTGATCATTCCTAGGCTTGTGTCCTATCCTTCAATTAAATTAAGAGCCCTAAGGTTACAGTAAGGTAAATGTATCTTTAAGTTTAATTAAGTAATATTAAATTTTATGTATTAAAAAGTATTTCTAAAATAAAAATTGATATTAAAAATACCTTTCGGAAGAGAATGATCCTTCATCAGGCACAGATTTGCCTCAGTTCCAGCTCTGAAATTGTTTCCCCTGTCCTGCTGCTTATATAGGCGTCCAGGAACAGGCTCCGCCCTTTGTTTAATTTTAAATGTTCAGTTAAGTCAATTCCCAAGGGGGAGTGGATTTTTAAAGGGAATATTTATTCCTCTTTTTAGATTTTAGGTTTGGATTAATGCTGTGATTCCCCAGGTAAGTATTTTTTAATTCTTTTCAGGTTTTATGAAGAAATATCCTCAATGACCCTTTGTTAATAGAGAGTTTGGCTTGATGACACATTCGTAATCTGTGTTTTTTAAGGTTTTGAGGAGAGATTTCCTTCATTTTTGGTTCAATGACCCTTTGGTAAGTATTTGTTTTTAGGTTGTGAGGAGAGATTTCCTTTGTTTTTAGTTTAATGACCCTTTGGTAATACAGAGTTCGGTTTGATGACACATTTGTAATCTGTGTTTGTTTTAAGGTTGTGAGGAGAGATTTCCTTCGATTTTTAGTTTAATAACCTTTGGGTAAGTATTCATTTTATAGTTTATTTAGGTTGTGTTTAGGGTTAGGTTAAGATTTAGGTGAGGTTTAGGGTTAGGTTTAGGTTATGTTTAGGGTTGGGTTTTAGGTTTAGGTTATGTTTAGGGCTAGGTTTAGATTTAGGTTATGTTTAGGGTTAGGTTTAGATTTAGGCTATGTGTAGGGTTGGGTTTAGGGTTAGGTTATGTTTAGGGTTAGGTTTAGGTTATGTTTAGGGTTAGGTTTTAGGTTTAGGTTATGTTTAGGGCTAGGTTTAGATTTAGGTTATGTTTAGGGTTAGGTTTAGATTTAGGCTATGTGTAGGGTTGGGTTTATGATTAGGTTATGTTTAGGGTTAGGTTTAGGTTATGTTTAGGGTTAGGTTTTAGGTTTAGGTTATGTTTAGGGCTAGGTTAGGGTTAGGGTTAGGTTTAGATTTAGGCTATGCGTAGGGTTGGGTTTAGGGCTAGGTTATGTTTAGGGTTAGGTTTAGGTTATGTTTAGGGTTAGGTTTTAGGTTATGTTTAGGGCTAGGTTTAAATTTAGGTTATGTTTAGGGTTAGGTTTAGATTTAGGCTATGTTTTAGGGTTGGGTTTAGGGTTAGGTTATGTTTAGGCAATATACAAAAAAAGTAGGCTTATAACAATAACAATAATAATAATAATAATAATAATTTTACTTAAAGTTCCAAGAGAATTTGGCTTGGCTCATTAGACCAGTGAGACTCATGTAGCATGCCTGGTCCGAAGGCTCTGGCAAGGGTTAGGTTTTTGTTAATATACAATGACTTCCCCCAGTACAGCCCATCAGGCTGCATGGTTTGAGTAGGAAGACCAAGGGTAGTGCACGGGCCGGCGCCTGTTAGGCATTGCTACTGGGCTTGAGGTCAATGAGCAGGTAAAATCTGAACTGATCTGTCTTTTCTAGCTTAATCCTACTTCGTCCGAGTGCTAGGTCTCTAAATTTGTTTATTTTAATTGTGAGGTCACAGGGAGCATAGTGAGGAGTGCGCCACTAGACTGAGCAGGGCACCCTCTAGACCGTCTTGGCCTTTCTAGCTCACCCATTCCCTCTCCCTAAAGTTAATGTTTAACTAGGGAGCGAATGGGTGTGAAGACATATTTACATGAGTATTAAGTCTCTAAATTTGTTTATTTTAATTGTGAGGTCACAGGGAGCATAGTGAGGAGTGCGCCACTAGACTGAGCAGGGCACCCTCTAGACCGTCTTGGCCTTTCTAGCTCACCCATTCCCTCTCCCTAAAGTTAATGTTTAACTAGGGAGCGAATGGGTGTGAAGACATATTTACATGAGTATTAAGTCTCTAAAGTTGTTTATTTTAAATGTGAGGTCACAGGGAGCATAGTGAGGAGTGCGCCACTAGACTGAGCAGGGCACCCTCTAGACCGTCTTGGCCTTTCTAGCTCACCCATTCCCTCTCCCTAAAGTTATTGTTTAACTAGGGAGCGAATGGGTGTGAAGACATTTTAATTGAGTATTAGGTCCCTAAGGTTTTGTTTAAAATAGTTTTGGTATTTTATAATATTTTTTTTATTTTTTTATTATTACTACTTGAAATAATTTACATGATTAGTATTATTAGAACAGGAAGTCCAAATGGGATCTGTTATTTAAGTAATTTAAGGACACATCATCAGTAGTGTGCCTCAGAGTCATAGGGTGTTTCGGCCTTTTAAACACTATACACCCTCTTCTGAGGTGGCCCGCCTTAGGTTGATCATTCCTAGGCTTGTGTCCTATCCTTCAATTAAATTAAGAGCCCTAAGGTTACAGTAAGGTAAATGTATCTTTAAGTTTAATTAAGTAATATTAAAGTTTATGTATTAAAAAGTATTTCTAAAATAAAAATTGATATTAAAAATACCTTTCGGAAGAGAATGATCCTTCATCAGGCACAGATTTGCCTCAGTTCCAGCTCTGAAATGGTTTCCCCTGTCCTGCTGCTTATATAGGCGTCCAGGAACAGGCTCCGCCCTTTGTTTAATTTTAAATGTTCAGTTAAGTCAATTCCCAAGGGGGAGTGGATTTTTAAAGGGAATATTTATTCCTCTTTTTAGATTTTAGGTTTGGATTAATGCTGTGATTCCCCAGGTAAGTATTTTTTAATTCTTTTCAGGTTTTATGAAGAAATATCCTCAATGACCCTTTGTTAATAGAGAGTTTGGCTTGATGACACATTCGTAATCTGTGTTTTTTAAGGTTTTGAGGAGAGATTTCCTTCATTTTTGGTTCAATGACCCTTTGGTAAGTATTTGTTTTTAGGTTGTGAGGAGAGATTTCCTTTGTTTTTAGTTTAATGACCCTTTGGTAATACAGAGTTCGGTTTGATGACACATTTGTAATCTGTGTTTGTTTTAAGGTTGTGAGGAGAGATTTCCTTCGATTTTTAGTTTAATAACCTTTGGGTAAGTATTCATTTTATAGTTTATTTAGGTTGTGTTTAGGGTTAGGTTAAGATTTAGGTTAGGTTTAGGGTTAGGTTTAGGTTATGTTTAGGGTTGGGTTTTAGGTTTAGGTTATGTTTAGGGCTAGGTTTAGATTTAGGTTATGTTTAGGGTTAGGTTTAGATTTAGGCTATGTGTAGGGTTGGGTTTAGGGTTAGGTTATGTTTAGGGTTAGGTTTAGGTTATGTTTAGGGTTAGGTTTTAGGTTTAGGTTATGTTTAGGGCTAGGTTTAGATTTAGGTTATGTTTAGGGTTAGGTTTAGATTTAGGCTATGTGTAGGGTTGGGTTTATGATTAGGTTATGTTTAGGGTTAGGTTTAGGTTATGTTTAGGGTTAGGTTTTAGGTTTAGGTTATGTTTAGGGCTAGGTTAGGGTTAGGGTTAGGTTTAGATTTAGGCTATGCGTAGGGTTGGGTTTAGGGCTAGGTTATGTTTAGGGTTAGGTTTAGGTTATGTTTAGGGTTAGGTTTTAGGTTATGTTTAGGGCTAGGTTTAAATTTAGGTTATGTTTAGGGTTAGGTTTAGATTTAGGCTATGTTTTAGGGTTGGGTTTAGGGTTAGGTTATGTTTAGGCAATATACAAAAAAAGTAGGCTTATAACAATAACAATAATAATAATAATAATAATAATTTTACTTAAAGTTCCAAGAGAATTTGGCTTGGCTCATTAGACCAGTGAGACTCATGTAGCATGCCTGGTCCGAAGGCTCTGGCAAGGGTTAGGTTTTTGTTAATATACAATGACTTCCCCCAGTACAGCCCATCAGGCTGCATGGTTTGAGTAGGAAGACCAAGGGTAGTGCACGGGCCGGCGCCTGTTAGGCATTGCTACTGGGCTTGAGGTCAATGAGCAGGTAAAATCTGAACTGATCTGTCTTTTCTAGCTTAATCCTACTTCGTCCGAGTGCTAGGTCTCTAAATTTGTTTATTTTAATTGTGAGGTCACAGGGAGCATAGTGAGGAGTGCGCCACTAGACTGAGCAGGGCACCCTCTAGACCGTCTTGGCCTTTCTAGCTCACCCATTCCCTCTCCCTAAAGTTAATGTTTAACTAGGGAGCGAATGGGTGTGAAGACATATTTACATGAGTATTAAGTCTCTAAATTTGTTTATTTTAATTGTGAGGTCACAGGGAGCATAGTGAGGAGTGCGCCACTAGACTGAGCAGGGCACCCTCTAGACCGTCTTGGCCTTTCTAGCTCACCCATTCCCTCTCCCTAAAGTTAATGTTTAACTAGGGAGCGAATGGGTGTGAAGACATATTTACATGAGTATTAAGTCTCTAAAGTTGTTTATTTTAAATGTGAGGTCACAGGGAGCATAGTGAGGAGTGCGCCACTAGACTGAGCAGGGCACCCTCTAGACCGTCTTGGCCTTTCTAGCTCACCCATTCCCTCTCCCTAAAGTTATTGTTTAACTAGGGAGCGAATGGGTGTGAAGACATTTTAATTGAGTATTAGGTCCCTAAGGTTTTGTTTAAAATAGTTTTGGTATTTTATAATATTTTTTTTATTTTTTTATTATTACTACTTGAAATAATTTACATGATTAGTATTATTAGAACAGGAAGTCCAAATGGGATCTGTTATTTAAGTAATTTAAGGACACATCATCAGTAGTGTGCCTCAGAGTCATAGGGTGTTTCGGCCTTTTAAACACTATACACCCTCTTCTGAGGTGGCCCGCCTTAGGTTGATCATTCCTAGGCTTGTGTCCTATCCTTCAATTAAATTAAGAGCCCTAAGGTTACAGTAAGGTAAATGTATCTTTAAGTTTAATTAAGTAATATTAAATTTTATGTATTAAAAAGTATTTCTAAAATAAAAATTGATATTAAAAATACCTTTCGGAAGAGAATGATCCTTCATCAGGCACAGATTTGCCTCAGTTCCAGCTCTGAAATTGTTTCCCCTGTCCTGCTGCTTATATAGGCGTCCAGGAACAGGCTCCGCCCTTTGTTTAATTTTAAATGTTCAGTTAAGTCAATTCCCAAGGGGGAGTGGATTTTTAAAGGGAATATTTATTCCTCTTTTTAGATTTTAGGTTTGGATTAATGCTGTGATTCCCCAGGTAAGTATTTTTTAATTCTTTTCAGGTTTTATGAAGAAATATCCTCAATGACCCTTTGTTAATAGAGAGTTTGGCTTGATGACACATTCGTAATCTGTGTTTTTTAAGGTTTTGAGGAGAGATTTCCTTCATTTTTGGTTCAATGACCCTTTGGTAAGTATTTGTTTTTAGGTTGTGAGGAGAGATTTCCTTTGTTTTTAGTTTAATGACCCTTTGGTAATACAGAGTTCGGTTTGATGACACATTTGTAATCTGTGTTTGTTTTAAGGTTGTGAGGAGAGATTTCCTTCGATTTTTAGTTTAATAACCTTTGGGTAAGTATTCATTTTATAGTTTATTTAGGTTGTGTTTAGGGTTAGGTTAAGATTTAGGTGAGGTTTAGGGTTAGGTTTAGGTTATGTTTAGGGTTGGGTTTTAGGTTTAGGTTATGTTTAGGGCTAGGTTTAGATTTAGGTTATGTTTAGGGTTAGGTTTAGATTTAGGCTATGTGTAGGGTTGGGTTTAGGGTTAGGTTATGTTTAGGGTTAGGTTTAGGTTATGTTTAGGGTTAGGTTTTAGGTTTAGGTTATGTTTAGGGCTAGGTTTAGATTTAGGTTATGTTTAGGGTTAGGTTTAGATTTAGGCTATGTGTAGGGTTGGGTTTATGATTAGGTTATGTTTAGGGTTAGGTTTAGGTTATGTTTAGGGTTAGGTTTTAGGTTTAGGTTATGTTTAGGGCTAGGTTAGGGTTAGGGTTAGGTTTAGATTTAGGCTATGCGTAGGGTTGGGTTTAGGGCTAGGTTATGTTTAGGGTTAGGTTTAGGTTATGTTTAGGGTTAGGTTTTAGGTTATGTTTAGGGCTAGGTTTAAATTTAGGTTATGTTTAGGGTTAGGTTTAGATTTAGGCTATGTTTTAGGGTTGGGTTTAGGGTTAGGTTATGTTTAGGCAATATACAAAAAAAGTAGGCTTATAACAATAACAATAATAATAATAATAATAATAATTTTACTTAAAGTTCCAAGAGAATTTGGCTTGGCTCATTAGACCAGTGAGACTCATGTAGCATGCCTGGTCCGAAGGCTCTGGCAAGGGTTAGGTTTTTGTTAATATACAATGACTTCCCCCAGTACAGCCCATCAGGCTGCATGGTTTGAGTAGGAAGACCAAGGGTAGTGCACGGGCCGGCGCCTGTTAGGCATTGCTACTGGGCTTGAGGTCAATGAGCAGGTAAAATCTGAACTGATCTGTCTTTTCTAGCTTAATCCTACTTCGTCCGAGTGCTAGGTCTCTAAATTTGTTTATTTTAATTGTGAGGTCACAGGGAGCATAGTGAGGAGTGCGCCACTAGACTGAGCAGGGCACCCTCTAGACCGTCTTGGCCTTTCTAGCTCACCCATTCCCTCTCCCTAAAGTTAATGTTTAACTAGGGAGCGAATGGGTGTGAAGACATATTTACATGAGTATTAAGTCTCTAAATTTGTTTATTTTAATTGTGAGGTCACAGGGAGCATAGTGAGGAGTGCGCCACTAGACTGAGCAGGGCACCCTCTAGACCGTCTTGGCCTTTCTAGCTCACCCATTCCCTCTCCCTAAAGTTAATGTTTAACTAGGGAGCGAATGGGTGTGAAGACATATTTACATGAGTATTAAGTCTCTAAAGTTGTTTATTTTAAATGTGAGGTCACAGGGAGCATAGTGAGGAGTGCGCCACTAGACTGAGCAGGGCACCCTCTAGACCGTCTTGGCCTTTCTAGCTCACCCATTCCCTCTCCCTAAAGTTATTGTTTAACTAGGGAGCGAATGGGTGTGAAGACATTTTAATTGAGTATTAGGTCCCTAAGGTTTTGTTTAAAATAGTTTTGGTATTTTATAATATTTTTTTTATTTTTTTATTATTACTACTTGAAATAATTTACATGATTAGTATTATTAGAACAGGAAGTCCAAATGGGATCTGTTATTTAAGTAATTTAAGGACACATCATCAGTAGTGTGCCTCAGAGTCATAGGGTGTTTCGGCCTTTTAAACACTATACACCCTCTTCTGAGGTGGCCCGCCTTAGGTTGATCATTCCTAGGCTTGTGTCCTATCCTTCAATTAAATTAAGAGCCCTAAGGTTACAGTAAGGTAAATGTATCTTTAAGTTTAATTAAGTAATATTAAATTTTATGTATTAAAAAGTATTTCTAAAATAAAAATTGATATTAAAAATACCTTTCGGAAGAGAATGATCCTTCATCAGGCACAGATTTGCCTCAGTTCCAGCTCTGAAATTGTTTCCCCTGTCCTGCTGCTTATATAGGCGTCCAGGAACAGGCTCCGCCCTTTGTTTAATTTTAAATGTTCAGTTAAGTCAATTCCCAAGGGGGAGTGGATTTTTAAAGGGAATATTTATTCCTCTTTTTAGATTTTAGGTTTGGATTAATGCTGTGATTCCCCAGGTAAGTATTTTTTAATTCTTTTCAGGTTTTATGAAGAAATATCCTCAATGACCCTTTGTTAATAGAGAGTTTGGCTTGATGACACATTCGTAATCTGTGTTTTTTAAGGTTTTGAGGAGAGATTTCCTTCATTTTTGGTTCAATGACCCTTTGGTAAGTATTTGTTTTTAGGTTGTGAGGAGAGATTTCCTTTGTTTTTAGTTTAATGACCCTTTGGTAATACAGAGTTCGGTTTGATGACACATTTGTAATCTGTGTTTGTTTTAAGGTTGTGAGGAGAGATTTCCTTCGATTTTTAGTTTAATAACCTTTGGGTAAGTATTCATTTTATAGTTTATTTAGGTTGTGTTTAGGGTTAGGTTAAGATTTAGGTGAGGTTTAGGGTTAGGTTTAGGTTATGTTTAGGGTTGGGTTTTAGGTTTAGGTTATGTTTAGGGCTAGGTTTAGATTTAGGTTATGTTTAGGGTTAGGTTTAGATTTAGGCTATGTGTAGGGTTGGGTTTAGGGTTAGGTTATGTTTAGGGTTAGGTTTAGGTTATGTTTAGGGTTAGGTTTTAGGTTTAGGTTATGTTTAGGGCTAGGTTTAGATTTAGGTTATGTTTAGGGTTAGGTTTAGATTTAGGCTATGTGTAGGGTTGGGTTTATGATTAGGTTATGTTTAGGGTTAGGTTTAGGTTATGTTTAGGGTTAGGTTTTAGGTTTAGGTTATGTTTAGGGCTAGGTTAGGGTTAGGGTTAGGTTTAGATTTAGGCTATGCGTAGGGTTGGGTTTAGGGCTAGGTTATGTTTAGGGTTAGGTTTAGGTTATGTTTAGGGTTAGGTTTTAGGTTATGTTTAGGGCTAGGTTTAAATTTAGGTTATGTTTAGGGTTAGGTTTAGATTTAGGCTATGTTTTAGGGTTGGGTTTAGGGTTAGGTTATGTTTAGGCAATATACAAAAAAAGTAGGCTTATAACAATAACAATAATAATAATAATAATAATAATTTTACTTAAAGTTCCAAGAGAATTTGGCTTGGCTCATTAGACCAGTGAGACTCATGTAGCATGCCTGGTCCGAAGGCTCTGGCAAGGGTTAGGTTTTTGTTAATATACAATGACTTCCCCCAGTACAGCCCATCAGGCTGCATGGTTTGAGTAGGAAGACCAAGGGTAGTGCACGGGCCGGCGCCTGTTAGGCATTGCTACTGGGCTTGAGGTCAATGAGCAGGTAAAATCTGAACTGATCTGTCTTTTCTAGCTTAATCCTACTTCGTCCGAGTGCTAGGTCTCTAAATTTGTTTATTTTAATTGTGAGGTCACAGGGAGCATAGTGAGGAGTGCGCCACTAGACTGAGCAGGGCACCCTCTAGACCGTCTTGGCCTTTCTAGCTCACCCATTCCCTCTCCCTAAAGTTAATGTTTAACTAGGGAGCGAATGGGTGTGAAGACATATTTACATGAGTATTAAGTCTCTAAATTTGTTTATTTTAATTGTGAGGTCACAGGGAGCATAGTGAGGAGTGCGCCACTAGACTGAGCAGGGCACCCTCTAGACCGTCTTGGCCTTTCTAGCTCACCCATTCCCTCTCCCTAAAGTTAATGTTTAACTAGGGAGCGAATGGGTGTGAAGACATATTTACATGAGTATTAAGTCTCTAAAGTTGTTTATTTTAAATGTGAGGTCACAGGGAGCATAGTGAGGAGTGCGCCACTAGACTGAGCAGGGCACCCTCTAGACCGTCTTGGCCTTTCTAGCTCACCCATTCCCTCTCCCTAAAGTTATTGTTTAACTAGGGAGCGAATGGGTGTGAAGACATTTTAATTGAGTATTAGGTCCCTAAGGTTTTGTTTAAAATAGTTTTGGTATTTTATAATATTTTTTTTATTTTTTTATTATTACTACTTGAAATAATTTACATGATTAGTATTATTAGAACAGGAAGTCCAAATGGGATCTGTTATTTAAGTAATTTAAGGACACATCATCAGTAGTGTGCCTCAGAGTCATAGGGTGTTTCGGCCTTTTAAACACTATACACCCTCTTCTGAGGTGGCCCGCCTTAGGTTGATCATTCCTAGGCTTGTGTCCTATCCTTCAATTAAATTAAGAGCCCTAAGGTTACAGTAAGGTAAATGTATCTTTAAGTTTAATTAAGTAATATTAAATTTTATGTATTAAAAAGTATTTCTAAAATAAAAATTGATATTAAAAATACCTTTCGGAAGAGAATGATCCTTCATCAGGCACAGATTTGCCTCAGTTCCAGCTCTGAAATTGTTTCCCCTGTCCTGCTGCTTATATAGGCGTCCAGGAACAGGCTCCGCCCTTTGTTTAATTTTAAATGTTCAGTTAAGTCAATTCCCAAGGGGGAGTGGATTTTTAAAGGGAATATTTATTCCTCTTTTTAGATTTTAGGTTTGGATTAATGCTGTGATTCCCCAGGTAAGTATTTTTTAATTCTTTTCAGGTTTTATGAAGAAATATCCTCAATGACCCTTTGTTAATAGAGAGTTTGGCTTGATGACACATTCGTAATCTGTGTTTTTTAAGGTTTTGAGGAGAGATTTCCTTCATTTTTGGTTCAATGACCCTTTGGTAAGTATTTGTTTTTAGGTTGTGAGGAGAGATTTCCTTTGTTTTTAGTTTAATGACCCTTTGGTAATACAGAGTTCGGTTTGATGACACATTTGTAATCTGTGTTTGTTTTAAGGTTGTGAGGAGAGATTTCCTTCGATTTTTAGTTTAATAACCTTTGGGTAAGTATTCATTTTATAGTTTATTTAGGTTGTGTTTAGGGTTAGGTTAAGATTTAGGTGAGGTTTAGGGTTAGGTTTAGGTTATGTTTAGGGTTGGGTTTTAGGTTTAGGTTATGTTTAGGGCTAGGTTTAGATTTAGGTTATGTTTAGGGTTAGGTTTAGATTTAGGCTATGTGTAGGGTTGGGTTTAGGGTTAGGTTATGTTTAGGGTTAGGTTTAGGTTATGTTTAGGGTTAGGTTTTAGGTTTAGGTTATGTTTAGGGCTAGGTTTAGATTTAGGTTATGTTTAGGGTTAGGTTTAGATTTAGGCTATGTGTAGGGTTGGGTTTATGATTAGGTTATGTTTAGGGTTAGGTTTAGGTTATGTTTAGGGTTAGGTTTTAGGTTTAGGTTATGTTTAGGGCTAGGTTAGGGTTAGGGTTAGGTTTAGATTTAGGCTATGCGTAGGGTTGGGTTTAGGGCTAGGTTATGTTTAGGGTTAGGTTTAGGTTATGTTTAGGGTTAGGTTTTAGGTTATGTTTAGGGCTAGGTTTAAATTTAGGTTATGTTTAGGGTTAGGTTTAGATTTAGGCTATGTTTTAGGGTTGGGTTTAGGGTTAGGTTATGTTTAGGCAATATACAAAAAAAGTAGGCTTATAACAATAACAATAATAATAATAATAATAATAATTTTACTTAAAGTTCCAAGAGAATTTGGCTTGGCTCATTAGACCAGTGAGACTCATGTAGCATGCCTGGTCCGAAGGCTCTGGCAAGGGTTAGGTTTTTGTTAATATACAATGACTTCCCCCAGTACAGCCCATCAGGCTGCATGGTTTGAGTAGGAAGACCAAGGGTAGTGCACGGGCCGGCGCCTGTTAGGCATTGCTACTGGGCTTGAGGTCAATGAGCAGGTAAAATCTGAACTGATCTGTCTTTTCTAGCTTAATCCTACTTCGTCCGAGTGCTAGGTCTCTAAATTTGTTTATTTTAATTGTGAGGTCACAGGGAGCATAGTGAGGAGTGCGCCACTAGACTGAGCAGGGCACCCTCTAGACCGTCTTGGCCTTTCTAGCTCACCCATTCCCTCTCCCTAAAGTTAATGTTTAACTAGGGAGCGAATGGGTGTGAAGACATATTTACATGAGTATTAAGTCTCTAAATTTGTTTATTTTAATTGTGAGGTCACAGGGAGCATAGTGAGGAGTGCGCCACTAGACTGAGCAGGGCACCCTCTAGACCGTCTTGGCCTTTCTAGCTCACCCATTCCCTCTCCCTAAAGTTAATGTTTAACTAGGGAGCGAATGGGTGTGAAGACATATTTACATGAGTATTAAGTCTCTAAAGTTGTTTATTTTAAATGTGAGGTCACAGGGAGCATAGTGAGGAGTGCGCCACTAGACTGAGCAGGGCACCCTCTAGACCGTCTTGGCCTTTCTAGCTCACCCATTCCCTCTCCCTAAAGTTATTGTTTAACTAGGGAGCGAATGGGTGTGAAGACATTTTAATTGAGTATTAGGTCCCTAAGGTTTTGTTTAAAATAGTTTTGGTATTTTATAATATTTTTTTTATTTTTTTATTATTACTACTTGAAATAATTTACATGATTAGTATTATTAGAACAGGAAGTCCAAATGGGATCTGTTATTTAAGTAATTTAAGGACACATCATCAGTAGTGTGCCTCAGAGTCATAGGGTGTTTCGGCCTTTTAAACACTATACACCCTCTTCTGAGGTGGCCCGCCTTAGGTTGATCATTCCTAGGCTTGTGTCCTATCCTTCAATTAAATTAAGAGCCCTAAGGTTACAGTAAGGTAAATGTATCTTTAAGTTTAATTAAGTAATATTAAAGTTTATGTATTAAAAAGTATTTCTAAAATAAAAATTGATATTAAAAATACCTTTCGGAAGAGAATGATCCTTCATCAGGCACAGATTTGCCTCAGTTCCAGCTCTGAAATGGTTTCCCCTGTCCTGCTGCTTATATAGGCGTCCAGGAACAGGCTCCGCCCTTTGTTTAATTTTAAATGTTCAGTTAAGTCAATTCCCAAGGGGGAGTGGATTTTTAAAGGGAATATTTATTCCTCTTTTTAGATTTTAGGTTTGGATTAATGCTGTGATTCCCCAGGTAAGTATTTTTTAATTCTTTTCAGGTTTTATGAAGAAATATCCTCAATGACCCTTTGTTAATAGAGAGTTTGGCTTGATGACACATTCGTAATCTGTGTTTTTTAAGGTTTTGAGGAGAGATTTCCTTCATTTTTGGTTCAATGACCCTTTGGTAAGTATTTGTTTTTAGGTTGTGAGGAGAGATTTCCTTTGTTTTTAGTTTAATGACCCTTTGGTAATACAGAGTTCGGTTTGATGACACATTTGTAATCTGTGTTTGTTTTAAGGTTGTGAGGAGAGATTTCCTTCGATTTTTAGTTTAATAACCTTTGGGTAAGTATTCATTTTATAGTTTATTTAGGTTGTGTTTAGGGTTAGGTTAAGATTTAGGTTAGGTTTAGGGTTAGGTTTAGGTTATGTTTAGGGTTGGGTTTTAGGTTTAGGTTATGTTTAGGGCTAGGTTTAGATTTAGGTTATGTTTAGGGTTAGGTTTAGATTTAGGCTATGTGTAGGGTTGGGTTTAGGGTTAGGTTATGTTTAGGGTTAGGTTTAGGTTATGTTTAGGGTTAGGTTTTAGGTTTAGGTTATGTTTAGGGCTAGGTTTAGATTTAGGTTATGTTTAGGGTTAGGTTTAGATTTAGGCTATGTGTAGGGTTGGGTTTATGATTAGGTTATGTTTAGGGTTAGGTTTAGGTTATGTTTAGGGTTAGGTTTTAGGTTTAGGTTATGTTTAGGGCTAGGTTAGGGTTAGGGTTAGGTTTAGATTTAGGCTATGCGTAGGGTTGGGTTTAGGGCTAGGTTATGTTTAGGGTTAGGTTTAGGTTATGTTTAGGGTTAGGTTTTAGGTTATGTTTAGGGCTAGGTTTAAATTTAGGTTATGTTTAGGGTTAGGTTTAGATTTAGGCTATGTTTTAGGGTTGGGTTTAGGGTTAGGTTATGTTTAGGCAATATACAAAAAAAGTAGGCTTATAACAATAACAATAATAATAATAATAATAATAATTTTACTTAAAGTTCCAAGAGAATTTGGCTTGGCTCATTAGACCAGTGAGACTCATGTAGCATGCCTGGTCCGAAGGCTCTGGCAAGGGTTAGGTTTTTGTTAATATACAATGACTTCCCCCAGTACAGCCCATCAGGCTGCATGGTTTGAGTAGGAAGACCAAGGGTAGTGCACGGGCCGGCGCCTGTTAGGCATTGCTACTGGGCTTGAGGTCAATGAGCAGGTAAAATCTGAACTGATCTGTCTTTTCTAGCTTAATCCTACTTCGTCCGAGTGCTAGGTCTCTAAATTTGTTTATTTTAATTGTGAGGTCACAGGGAGCATAGTGAGGAGTGCGCCACTAGACTGAGCAGGGCACCCTCTAGACCGTCTTGGCCTTTCTAGCTCACCCATTCCCTCTCCCTAAAGTTAATGTTTAACTAGGGAGCGAATGGGTGTGAAGACATATTTACATGAGTATTAAGTCTCTAAATTTGTTTATTTTAATTGTGAGGTCACAGGGAGCATAGTGAGGAGTGCGCCACTAGACTGAGCAGGGCACCCTCTAGACCGTCTTGGCCTTTCTAGCTCACCCATTCCCTCTCCCTAAAGTTAATGTTTAACTAGGGAGCGAATGGGTGTGAAGACATATTTACATGAGTATTAAGTCTCTAAAGTTGTTTATTTTAAATGTGAGGTCACAGGGAGCATAGTGAGGAGTGCGCCACTAGACTGAGCAGGGCACCCTCTAGACCGTCTTGGCCTTTCTAGCTCACCCATTCCCTCTCCCTAAAGTTATTGTTTAACTAGGGAGCGAATGGGTGTGAAGACATTTTAATTGAGTATTAGGTCCCTAAGGTTTTGTTTAAAATAGTTTTGGTATTTTATAATATTTTTTTTATTTTTTTATTATTACTACTTGAAATAATTTACATGATTAGTATTATTAGAACAGGAAGTCCAAATGGGATCTGTTATTTAAGTAATTTAAGGACACATCATCAGTAGTGTGCCTCAGAGTCATAGGGTGTTTCGGCCTTTTAAACACTATACACCCTCTTCTGAGGTGGCCCGCCTTAGGTTGATCATTCCTAGGCTTGTGTCCTATCCTTCAATTAAATTAAGAGCCCTAAGGTTACAGTAAGGTAAATGTATCTTTAAGTTTAATTAAGTAATATTAAATTTTATGTATTAAAAAGTATTTCTAAAATAAAAATTGATATTAAAAATACCTTTCGGAAGAGAATGATCCTTCATCAGGCACAGATTTGCCTCAGTTCCAGCTCTGAAATTGTTTCCCCTGTCCTGCTGCTTATATAGGCGTCCAGGAACAGGCTCCGCCCTTTGTTTAATTTTAAATGTTCAGTTAAGTCAATTCCCAAGGGGGAGTGGATTTTTAAAGGGAATATTTATTCCTCTTTTTAGATTTTAGGTTTGGATTAATGCTGTGATTCCCCAGGTAAGTATTTTTTAATTCTTTTCAGGTTTTATGAAGAAATATCCTCAATGACCCTTTGTTAATAGAGAGTTTGGCTTGATGACACATTCGTAATCTGTGTTTTTTAAGGTTTTGAGGAGAGATTTCCTTCATTTTTGGTTCAATGACCCTTTGGTAAGTATTTGTTTTTAGGTTGTGAGGAGAGATTTCCTTTGTTTTTAGTTTAATGACCCTTTGGTAATACAGAGTTCGGTTTGATGACACATTTGTAATCTGTGTTTGTTTTAAGGTTGTGAGGAGAGATTTCCTTCGATTTTTAGTTTAATAACCTTTGGGTAAGTATTCATTTTATAGTTTATTTAGGTTGTGTTTAGGGTTAGGTTAAGATTTAGGTGAGGTTTAGGGTTAGGTTTAGGTTATGTTTAGGGTTGGGTTTTAGGTTTAGGTTATGTTTAGGGCTAGGTTTAGATTTAGGTTATGTTTAGGGTTAGGTTTAGATTTAGGCTATGTGTAGGGTTGGGTTTAGGGTTAGGTTATGTTTAGGGTTAGGTTTAGGTTATGTTTAGGGTTAGGTTTTAGGTTTAGGTTATGTTTAGGGCTAGGTTTAGATTTAGGTTATGTTTAGGGTTAGGTTTAGATTTAGGCTATGTGTAGGGTTGGGTTTATGATTAGGTTATGTTTAGGGTTAGGTTTAGGTTATGTTTAGGGTTAGGGTTAGGGTTAGGGTTAGGGTTAGGGTTAGGGTTAGGGTTAGGGTTAGGGTTAGGGTTAGGGTTAGGTCAGGGTTAGGGTTAGGGTTAGGGTTAGGGTTAGGGTTAGGGTTAGGGTTAGGGTTAGGGTTAGGGTTAGGGTTAGGTTAGGGTTAGGGTTAGGGTTAGGGTTAGGGTTAGGGTTAGGGTTAGGGTTAGGGTTAGGGTTAGGGTTAGGGTTAGGTTAGGGTTAGGGTTAGGGTTAGGGTTAGGGTTAGGGTTAGGGTTAGGGTTAGGGTTAGGTTAGGGTTAGGGTTAGGGTTAGGGTTAGGGTTAGGGTTAGGGTTAGGGTTAGGGTTAGGGTTAGGGTTAGGGTTAGGGTTAGGGTTAGGTTAGGGTTAGGGTTAGGTTAGGGTTAGGGTTAGGGTTAGGGTTAGGGTTAGGGTTAGGGTTAGGGTTAGGTTAGGGTTAGGGTTAGGGTTAGGGTTAGGGTTAGGTTAGGTTAGGGTTAGGGTTAGGGTTAGGGTTAGGGTTAGGGTTAGGGTTAGGGTTAGGGTTAGGGTTAGGGTTAGGGTTAGGGTTAGGGTTAGGGTTAGGGTTAGGGTTAGGGTTAGGGTTAGGGTTAGGGTTAGGGTTAGGGTTAGGGTTAGGGTTAGGGTTAGGGTTAGGGTTAGGGTTAGGGTTAGGGTTAGGGTTAGGGTTAGGGTTAGGGTTAGGGTTAGGGTTAGGGTTAGGGTTAGGGTTAGGGTTAGGGTTAGGGTTAGGGTTAGGGTTAGGGTTAGGGTTAGGGTTAGGGTTAGGGTTAGGGTTAGGGTTAGGGTTAGGGTTAGGGTTAGGGTTAGGGTTAGGGTTAGGGTTAGGGTTAGGGTTAGGGTTAGGGTTAGGGTTAGGGTTAGGGTTAGGGTTAGGGTTAGGGTTAGGGTTAGGGTTAGGGTTAGGGTTAGGGTTAGGGTTAGGGTTAGGGTTAGGGTTAGGGTTAGGGTTAGGGTTAGGGTTAGGGTTAGGGTTAGGGTTAGGGTTAGGGTTAGGGTTAGGGTTAGGGTTAGGGTTAGGGTTAGGGTTAGGGTTAGGGTTAGGGTTAGGGTTAGGGTTAGGGTTAGGGTTAGGGTTAGGGTTAGGGTTAGGGTTAGGGTTAGGGTTAGGGTTAGGGTTAGGGTTAGGGTTAGGGTTAGGGTTAGGGTTAGGGTTAGGGTTAGGGTTAGGGTTAGGGTTAGGGTTAGGGTTAGGGTTAGGGTTAGGGTTAGGGTTAGGGTTAGGGTTAGGGTTAGGGTTAGGGTTAGGGTTAGGGTTAGGGTTAGGGTTAGGGTTAGGGTTAGGGTTAGGGTTAGGGTTAGGGTTAGGGTTAGGGTTAGGGTTAGGGTTAGGGTTAGGGTTAGGGTTAGGGTTAGGGTTAGGGTTAGGGTTAGGGTTAGGGTTAGGGTTAGGGTTAGGGTTAGGGTTAGGGTTAGGGTTAGGGTTAGGGTTAGGGTTAGGGTTAGGGTTAGGGTTAGGGTTAGGGTTAGGGTTAGGGTTAGGGTTAGGGTTAGGGTTAGGGTTAGGGTTAGGGTTAGGGTTAGGGTTAGGGTTAGGGTTAGGGTTAGGGTTAGGGTTAGGGTTAGGGTTAGGGTTAGGGTTAGGGTTAGGGTTAGGGTTAGGGTTAGGGTTAGGGTTAGGGTTAGGGTTAGGGTTAGGGTTAGGGTTAGGGTTAGGGTTAGGGTTAGGGTTAGGGTTAGGGTTAGGGTTAGGGTTAGGGTTAGGGTTAGGGTTAGGGTTAGGGTTAGGGTTAGGGTTAGGGTTAGGGTTAGGGTTAGGGTTAGGGTTAGGGTTAGGGTTAGGGTTAGGGTTAGGGTTAGGGTTAGGGTTAGGGTTAGGGTTAGGGTTAGGGTTAGGGTTAGGGTTAGGGTTAGGGTTAGGGTTAGGGTTAGGGTTAGGGTTAGGGTTAGGGTTAGGGTTAGGGTTAGGGTTAGGGTTAGGGTTAGGGTTAGGGTTAGGGTTAGGGTTAGGGTTAGGGTTAGGGTTAGGGTTAGGGTTAGGGTTAGGGTTAGGGTTAGGGTTAGGGTTAGGGTTAGGGTTAGGGTTAGGGTTAGGGTTAGGGTTAGGGTTAGGGTTAGGGTTAGGGTTAGGGTTAGGGTTAGGGTTAGGGTTAGGGTTAGGGTTAGGGTTAGGGTTAGGGTTAGGGTTAGGGTTAGGGTTAGGGTTAGGGTTAGGGTTAGGGTTAGGGTTAGGGTTAGGGTTAGGGTTAGGGTTAGGGTTAGGGTTAGGGTTAGGGTTAGGGTTAGGGTTAGGGTTAGGGTTAGGGTTAGGGTTAGGGTTAGGGTTAGGGTTAGGGTTAGGGTTAGGGTTAGGGTTAGGGTTAGGGTTAGGGTTAGGGTTAGGGTTAGGGTTAGGGTTAGGGTTAGGGTTAGGGTTAGGGTTAGGGTTAGGGTTAGGGTTAGGGTTAGGGTTAGGGTTAGGGTTAGGGTTAGGGTTAGGGTTAGGGTTAGGGTTAGGGTTAGGGTTAGGGTTAGGGTTAGGGTTAGGGTTAGGGTTAGGGTTAGGGTTAGGGTTAGGGTTAGGGTTAGGGTTAGGGTTAGGGTTAGGGTTAGGGTTAGGGTTAGGGTTAGGGTTAGGGTTAGGGTTAGGGTTAGGGTTAGGGTTAGGGTTAGGGTTAGGGTTAGGGTTAGGGTTAGGGTTAGGGTTAGGGTTAGGGTTAGGGTTAGGGTTAGGGTTAGGGTTAGGGTTAGGGTTAGGGTTAGGGTTAGGGTTAGGGTTAGGGTTAGGGTTAGGGTTAGGGTTAGGGTTAGGGTTAGGGTTAGGGTTAGGGTTAGGGTTAGGGTTAGGGTTAGGGTTAGGGTTAGGGTTAGGGTTAGGGTTAGGGTTAGGGTTAGGGTTAGGGTTAGGGTTAGGGTTAGGGTTAGGGTTAGGGTTAGGGTTAGGGTTAGGGTTAGGGTTAGGGTTAGGGTTAGGGTTAGGGTTAGGGTTAGGGTTAGGGTTAGGGTTAGGGTTAGGGTTAGGGTTAGGGTTAGGGTTAGGGTTAGGGTTAGGGTTAGGGTTAGGGTTAGGGTTAGGGTTAGGGTTAGGGTTAGGGTTAGGGTTAGGGTTAGGGTTAGGGTTAGGGTTAGGGTTAGGGTTAGGGTTAGGGTTAGGGTTAGGGTTAGGGTTAGGGTTAGGGTTAGGGTTAGGGTTAGGGTTAGGGTTAGGGTTAGGGTTAGGGTTAGGGTTAGGGTTAGGGTTAGGGTTAGGGTTAGGGTTAGGGTTAGGGTTAGGGTTAGGGTTAGGGTTAGGGTTAGGGTTAGGGTTAGGGTTAGGGTTAGGGTTAGGGTTAGGGTTAGGGTTAGGGTTAGGGTTAGGGTTAGGGTTAGGGTTAGGGTTAGGGTTAGGGTTAGGGTTAGGGTTAGGGTTAGGGTTAGGGTTAGGGTTAGGGTTAGGGTTAGGGTTAGGGTTAGGGTTAGGGTTAGGGTTAGGGTTAGGGTTAGGGTTAGGGTTAGGGTTAGGGTTAGGGTTAGGGTTAGGGTTAGGGTTAGGGTTAGGGTTAGGGTTAGGGTTAGGGTTAGGGTTAGGGTTAGGGTTAGGGTTAGGGTTAGGGTTAGGGTTAGGGTTAGGGTTAGGGTTAGGGTTAGGGTTAGGGTTAGGGTTAGGGTTAGGGTTAGGGTTAGGGTTAGGGTTAGGGTTAGGGTTAGGGTTAGGGTTAGGGTTAGGGTTAGGGTTAGGGTTAGGGTTAGGGTTAGGGTTAGGGTTAGGGTTAGGGTTAGGGTTAGGGTTAGGGTTAGGGTTAGGGTTAGGGTTAGGGTTAGGGTTAGGGTTAGGGTTAGGGTTAGGGTTAGGGTTAGGGTTAGGGTTAGGGTTAGGGTTAGGGTTAGGGTTAGGGTTAGGGTTAGGGTTAGGGTTAGGGTTAGGGTTAGGGTTAGGGTTAGGGTTAGGGTTAGGGTTAGGGTTAGGGTTAGGGTTAGGGTTAGGGTTAGGGTTAGGGTTAGGGTTAGGGTTAGGGTTAGGGTTAGGGTTAGGGTTAGGGTTAGGGTTAGGGTTAGGGTTAGGGTTAGGGTTAGGGTTAGGGTTAGGGTTAGGGTTAGGGTTAGGGTTAGGGTTAGGGTTAGGGTTAGGGTTAGGGTTAGGGTTAGGGTTAGGGTTAGGGTTAGGGTTAGGGTTAGGGTTAGGGTTAGGGTTAGGGTTAGGGTTAGGGTTAGGGTTAGGGTTAGGGTTAGGGTTAGGGTTAGGGTTAGGGTTAGGGTTAGGGTTAGGGTTAGGGTTAGGGTTAGGGTTAGGGTTAGGGTTAGGGTTAGGGTTAGGGTTAGGGTTAGGGTTAGGGTTAGGGTTAGGGTTAGGGTTAGGGTTAGGGTTAGGGTTAGGGTTAGGGTTAGGGTTAGGGTTAGGGTTAGGGTTAGGGTTAGGGTTAGGGTTAGGGTTAGGGTTAGGGTTAGGGTTAGGGTTAGGGTTAGGGTTAGGGTTAGGGTTAGGGTTAGGGTTAGGGTTAGGGTTAGGGTTAGGGTTAGGGTTAGGGTTAGGGTTAGGGTTAGGGTTAGGGTTAGGGTTAGGGTTAGGGTTAGGGTTAGGGTTAGGGTTAGGGTTAGGGTTAGGGTTAGGGTTAGGGTTAGGGTTAGGGTTAGGGTTAGGGTTAGGGTTAGGGTTAGGGTTAGGGTTAGGGTTAGGGTTAGGGTTAGGGTTAGGGTTAGGGTTAGGGTTAGGGTTAGGGTTAGGGTTAGGGTTAGGGTTAGGGTTAGGGTTAGGGTTAGGGTTAGGGTTAGGGTTAGGGTTAGGGTTAGGGTTAGGGTTAGGGTTAGGGTTAGGGTTAGGGTTAGGGTTAGGGTTAGGGTTAGGGTTAGGGTTAGGGTTAGGGTTAGGGTTAGGGTTAGGGTTAGGGTTAGGGTTAGGGTTAGGGTTAGGGTTAGGGTTAGGGTTAGGGTTAGGGTTAGGGTTAGGGTTAGGGTTAGGGTTAGGGTTAGGGTTAGGGTTAGGGTTAGGGTTAGGGTTAGGGTTAGGGTTAGGGTTAGGGTTAGGGTTAGGGTTAGGGTTAGGGTTAGGGTTAGGGTTAGGGTTAGGGTTAGGGTTAGGGTTAGGGTTAGGGTTAGGGTTAGGGTTAGGGTTAGGGTTAGGGTTAGGGTTAGGGTTAGGGTTAGGGTTAGGGTTAGGGTTAGGGTTAGGGTTAGGGTTAGGGTTAGGGTTAGGGTTAGGGTTAGGGTTAGGGTTAGGGTTAGGGTTAGGGTTAGGGTTAGGGTTAGGGTTAGGGTTAGGGTTAGGGTTAGGGTTAGGGTTAGGGTTAGGGTTAGGGTTAGGGTTAGGGTTAGGGTTAGGGTTAGGGTTAGGGTTAGGGTTAGGGTTAGGGTTAGGGTTAGGGTTAGGGTTAGGGTTAGGGTTAGGGTTAGGGTTAGGGTTAGGGTTAGGGTTAGGGTTAGGGTTAGGGTTAGGGTTAGGGTTAGGGTTAGGGTTAGGGTTAGGGTTAGGGTTAGGGTTAGGGTTAGGGTTAGGGTTAGGGTTAGGGTTAGGGTTAGGGTTAGGGTTAGGGTTAGGGTTAGGGTTAGGGTTAGGGTTAGGGTTAGGGTTAGGGTTAGGGTTAGGGTTAGGGTTAGGGTTAGGGTTAGGGTTAGGGTTAGGGTTAGGGTTAGGGTTAGGGTTAGGGTTAGGGTTAGGGTTAGGGTTAGGGTTAGGGTTAGGGTTAGGGTTAGGGTTAGGGTTAGGGTTAGGGTTAGGGTTAGGGTTAGGGTTAGGGTTAGGGTTAGGGTTAGGGTTAGGGTTAGGGTTAGGGTTAGGGTTAGGGTTAGGGTTAGGGTTAGGGTTAGGGTTAGGGTTAGGGTTAGGGTTAGGGTTAGGGTTAGGGTTAGGGTTAGGGTTAGGGTTAGGGTTAGGGTTAGGGTTAGGGTTAGGGTTAGGGTTAGGGTTAGGGTTAGGGTTAGGGTTAGGGTTAGGGTTAGGGTTAGGGTTAGGGTTAGGGTTAGGGTTAGGGTTAGGGTTAGGGTTAGGGTTAGGGTTAGGGTTAGGGTTAGGGTTAGGGTTAGGGTTAGGGTTAGGGTTAGGGTTAGGGTTAGGGTTAGGGTTAGGGTTAGGGTTAGGGTTAGGGTTAGGGTTAGGGTTAGGGTTAGGGTTAGGGTTAGGGTTAGGGTTAGGGTTAGGGTTAGGGTTAGGGTTAGGGTTAGGGTTAGGGTTAGGGTTAGGGTTAGGGTTAGGGTTAGGGTTAGGGTTAGGGTTAGGGTTAGGGTTAGGGTTAGGGTTAGGGTTAGGGTTAGGGTTAGGGTTAGGGTTAGGGTTAGGGTTAGGGTTAGGGTTAGGGTTAGGGTTAGGGTTAGGGTTAGGGTTAGGGTTAGGGTTAGGGTTAGGGTTAGGGTTAGGGTTAGGGTTAGGGTTAGGGTTAGGGTTAGGGTTAGGGTTAGGGTTAGGGTTAGGGTTAGGGTTAGGGTTAGGGTTAGGGTTAGGGTTAGGGTTAGGGTTAGGGTTAGGGTTAGGGTTAGGGTTAGGGTTAGGGTTAGGGTTAGGGTTAGGGTTAGGGTTAGGGTTAGGGTTAGGGTTAGGGTTAGGGTTAGGGTTAGGGTTAGGGTTAGGGTTAGGGTTAGGGTTAGGGTTAGGGTTAGGGTTAGGGTTAGGGTTAGGGTTAGGGTTAGGGTTAGGGTTAGGGTTAGGGTTAGGGTTAGGGTTAGGGTTAGGGTTAGGGTTAGGGTTAGGGTTAGGGTTAGGGTTAGGGTTAGGGTTAGGGTTAGGGTTAGGGTTAGGGTTAGGGTTAGGGTTAGGGTTAGGGTTAGGGTTAGGGTTAGGGTTAGGGTTAGGGTTAGGGTTAGGGTTAGGGTTAGGGTTAGGGTTAGGGTTAGGGTTAGGGTTAGGGTTAGGGTTAGGGTTAGGGTTAGGGTTAGGGTTAGGGTTAGGGTTAGGGTTAGGGTTAGGGTTAGGGTTAGGGTTAGGGTTAGGGTTAGGGTTAGGGTTAGGGTTAGGGTTAGGGTTAGGGTTAGGGTTAGGGTTAGGGTTAGGGTTAGGGTTAGGGTTAGGGTTAGGGTTAGGGTTAGGGTTAGGGTTAGGGTTAGGGTTAGGGTTAGGGTTAGGGTTAGGGTTAGGGTTAGGGTTAGGGTTAGGGTTAGGGTTAGGGTTAGGGTTAGGGTTAGGGTTAGGGTTAGGGTTAGGGTTAGGGTTAGGGTTAGGGTTAGGGTTAGGGTTAGGGTTAGGGTTAGGGTTAGGGTTAGGGTTAGGGTTAGGGTTAGGGTTAGGGTTAGGGTTAGGGTTAGGGTTAGGGTTAGGGTTAGGGTTAGGGTTAGGGTTAGGGTTAGGGTTAGGGTTAGGGTTAGGGTTAGGGTTAGGGTTAGGGTTAGGGTTAGGGTTAGGGTTAGGGTTAGGGTTAGGGTTAGGGTTAGGGTTAGGGTTAGGGTTAGGGTTAGGGTTAGGGTTAGGGTTAGGGTTAGGGTTAGGGTTAGGGTTAGGGTTAGGGTTAGGGTTAGGGTTAGGGTTAGGGTTAGGGTTAGGGTTAGGGTTAGGGTTAGGGTTAGGGTTAGGGTTAGGGTTAGGGTTAGGGTTAGGGTTAGGGTTAGGGTTAGGGTTAGGGTTAGGGTTAGGGTTAGGGTTAGGGTTAGGGTTAGGGTTAGGGTTAGGGTTAGGGTTAGGGTTAGGGTTAGGGTTAGGGTTAGGGTTAGGGTTAGGGTTAGGGTTAGGGTTAGGGTTAGGGTTAGGGTTAGGGTTAGGGTTAGGGTTAGGGTTAGGGTTAGGGTTAGGGTTAGGGTTAGGGTTAGGGTTAGGGTTAGGGTTAGGGTTAGGGTTAGGGTTAGGGTTAGGGTTAGGGTTAGGGTTAGGGTTAGGGTTAGGGTTAGGGTTAGGGTTAGGGTTAGGGTTAGGGTTAGGGTTAGGGTTAGGGTTAGGGTTAGGGTTAGGGTTAGGGTTAGGGTTAGGGTTAGGGTTAGGGTTAGGGTTAGGGTTAGGGTTAGGGTTAGGGTTAGGGTTAGGGTTAGGGTTAGGGTTAGGGTTAGGGTTAGGGTTAGGGTTAGGGTTAGGGTTAGGGTTAGGGTTAGGGTTAGGGTTAGGGTTAGGGTTAGGGTTAGGGTTAGGGTTAGGGTTAGGGTTAGGGTTAGGGTTAGGGTTAGGGTTAGGGTTAGGGTTAGGGTTAGGGTTAGGGTTAGGGTTAGGGTTAGGGTTAGGGTTAGGGTTAGGGTTAGGGTTAGGGTTAGGGTTAGGGTTAGGGTTAGGGTTAGGGTTAGGGTTAGGGTTAGGGTTAGGGTTAGGGTTAGGGTTAGGGTTAGGGTTAGGGTTAGGGTTAGGGTTAGGGTTAGGGTTAGGGTTAGGGTTAGGGTTAGGGTTAGGGTTAGGGTTAGGGTTAGGGTTAGGGTTAGGGTTAGGGTTAGGGTTAGGGTTAGGGTTAGGGTTAGGGTTAGGGTTAGGGTTAGGGTTAGGGTTAGGGTTAGGGTTAGGGTTAGGGTTAGGGTTAGGGTTAGGGTTAGGGTTAGGGTTAGGGTTAGGGTTAGGGTTAGGGTTAGGGTTAGGGTTAGGGTTAGGGTTAGGGTTAGGGTTAGGGTTAGGGTTAGGGTTAGGGTTAGGGTTAGGGTTAGGGTTAGGGTTAGGGTTAGGGTTAGGGTTAGGGTTAGGGTTAGGGTTAGGGTTAGGGTTAGGGTTAGGGTTAGGGTTAGGGTTAGGGTTAGGGTTAGGGTTAGGGTTAGGGTTAGGGTTAGGGTTAGGGTTAGGGTTAGGGTTAGGGTTAGGGTTAGGGTTAGGGTTAGGGTTAGGGTTAGGGTTAGGGTTAGGGTTAGGGTTAGGGTTAGGGTTAGGGTTAGGGTTAGGGTTAGGGTTAGGGTTAGGGTTAGGGTTAGGGTTAGGGTTAGGGTTAGGGTTAGGGTTAGGGTTAGGGTTAGGGTTAGGGTTAGGGTTAGGGTTAGGGTTAGGGTTAGGGTTAGGGTTAGGGTTAGGGTTAGGGTTAGGGTTAGGGTTAGGGTTAGGGTTAGGGTTAGGGTTAGGGTTAGGGTTAGGGTTAGGGTTAGGGTTAGGGTTAGGGTTAGGGTTAGGGTTAGGGTTAGGGTTAGGGTTAGGGTTAGGGTTAGGGTTAGGGTTAGGGTTAGGGTTAGGGTTAGGGTTAGGGTTAGGGTTAGGGTTAGGGTTAGGGTTAGGGTTAGGGTTAGGGTTAGGGTTAGGGTTAGGGTTAGGGTTAGGGTTAGGGTTAGGGTTAGGGTTAGGGTTAGGGTTAGGGTTAGGGTTAGGGTTAGGGTTAGGGTTAGGGTTAGGGTTAGGGTTAGGGTTAGGGTTAGGGTTAGGGTTAGGGTTAGGGTTAGGGTTAGGGTTAGGGTTAGGGTTAGGGTTAGGGTTAGGGTTAGGGTTAGGGTTAGGGTTAGGGTTAGGGTTAGGGTTAGGGTTAGGGTTAGGGTTAGGGTTAGGGTTAGGGTTAGGGTTAGGGTTAGGGTTAGGGTTAGGGTTAGGGTTAGGGTTAGGGTTAGGGTTAGGGTTAGGGTTAGGGTTAGGGTTAGGGTTAGGGTTAGGGTTAGGGTTAGGGTTAGGGTTAGGGTTAGGGTTAGGGTTAGGGTTAGGGTTAGGGTTAGGGTTAGGGTTAGGGTTAGGGTTAGGGTTAGGGTTAGGGTTAGGGTTAGGGTTAGGGTTAGGGTTAGGGTTAGGGTTAGGGTTAGGGTTAGGGTTAGGGTTAGGGTTAGGGTTAGGGTTAGGGTTAGGGTTAGGGTTAGGGTTAGGGTTAGGGTTAGGGTTAGGGTTAGGGTTAGGGTTAGGGTTAGGGTTAGGGTTAGGGTTAGGGTTAGGGTTAGGGTTAGGGTTAGGGTTAGGGTTAGGGTTAGGGTTAGGGTTAGGGTTAGGGTTAGGGTTAGGGTTAGGGTTAGGGTTAGGGTTAGGGTTAGGGTTAGGGTTAGGGTTAGGGTTAGGGTTAGGGTTAGGGTTAGGGTTAGGGTTAGGGTTAGGGTTAGGGTTAGGGTTAGGGTTAGGGTTAGGGTTAGGGTTAGGGTTAGGGTTAGGGTTAGGGTTAGGGTTAGGGTTAGGGTTAGGGTTAGGGTTAGGGTTAGGGTTAGGGTTAGGGTTAGGGTTAGGGTTAGGGTTAGGGTTAGGGTTAGGGTTAGGGTTAGGGTTAGGGTTAGGGTTAGGGTTAGGGTTAGGGTTAGGGTTAGGGTTAGGGTTAGGGTTAGGGTTAGGGTTAGGGTTAGGGTTAGGGTTAGGGTTAGGGTTAGGGTTAGGGTTAGGGTTAGGGTTAGGGTTAGGGTTAGGGTTAGGGTTAGGGTTAGGGTTAGGGTTAGGGTTAGGGTTAGGGTTAGGGTTAGGGTTAGGGTTAGGGTTAGGGTTAGGGTTAGGGTTAGGGTTAGGGTTAGGGTTAGGGTTAGGGTTAGGGTTAGGGTTAGGGTTAGGGTTAGGGTTAGGGTTAGGGTTAGGGTTAGGGTTAGGGTTAGGGTTAGGGTTAGGGTTAGGGTTAGGGTTAGGGTTAGGGTTAGGGTTAGGGTTAGGGTTAGGGTTAGGGTTAGGGTTAGGGTTAGGGTTAGGGTTAGGGTTAGGGTTAGGGTTAGGGTTAGGGTTAGGGTTAGGGTTAGGGTTAGGGTTAGGGTTAGGGTTAGGGTTAGGGTTAGGGTTAGGGTTAGGGTTAGGGTTAGGGTTAGGGTTAGGGTTAGGGTTAGGGTTAGGGTTAGGGTTAGGGTTAGGGTTAGGGTTAGGGTTAGGGTTAGGGTTAGGGTTAG